>NC_082734.1:3645852-3732179 GCF_030144855.1 Hypanus sabinus | reverse complement strand
GTGGCCTGTGCAGCTGAGAGGAAAGGTCGGTGTGTTTGGGGAAGTGGGTGGGGGGTTGGGCCTGTGTTTCTGACAGACTTCTCTCCACAGTATGAGGGTCTTGGTTATTATTGTTGCATGATACATTGAAAAGCGTGTTTATCCAGTTTAAATCATTATGCATTGAGCTAGAATAAGGTAAAACAATAGAAATGCAGAATGAAGTGAGAAAGCGACTGAGAGAGTGCGGTGCAGGAGAACGATAAAGTGCGAGATCATTACAAGGTAGATAGCGTGGCCAAGAGTCCATCAAGGTCTATTCAAGCGTCTGATAGAAACTGCCTTAGATACTGGTGGTACATGATATCAGGCTTTTGTATCTTGTGCCCAGTGGGAGAGGGGAGAAGAGAGGATGTCCAAGGTGGGTGGGATCTTCGATTACGCTGGCTGCTTAACTGAGGCAGTGTGAAGTGTAGGGACAGTCCACAATCCAAATCCACAATATCCAGGGAGTAAGCTGTGCGGATACAGGGAGTTAAGGAGAAGGGGTGCAGTTACATAACTTGAAGGACCAAATGGCCTCCGTGTTGAGAAAGGTCCCAAGAAAATAGGAACAGGTCATCAGCCCCTCAAAGCTGTCCCACAATTCGATGTGACTATGGCTGATCTGCCACTGGATTCACCTCGTCATCAGCCCAGTTCCCCGAGCTTTTCAAACATTTATCTGCCTCCTTCTTAACTATCCCCAAATCAGAATCAGGTTTATTAACACTGATGTATAGCCTCATGAACTTTCAAAGTTCAAAGTACATTTATTATCAAAGCATGTACACATTGTACAACCTTGAGATTCATCTCCCAACAGGCAGCCACGAAACAAAGAAACCCAAAATAACTCATTAAAAAAACAGTCAAACATTCAATGTGCAGAGAGAGAGAAAAACACAAATTGTGCAATTAATAAAAGTAAGGCGATAACTTTAAAAACAAAAGTGAGTCCGCAGACACGAACTGCGGAGCAGGCCTCAGCCTCAGTTCAGTGCAGAGCCAAACAAACATCATGGAGGAGCGAGCAGAATTTGTTGTTTTTGAGGTTGCAGTACAGTGCAAGACATTAAAAAAATACTGTAAGTTGCAATAAAATATAAAGATAGTCTGAAAGAAGAAGATGTGATCCAGACTCCATGTCTCTCTGGGGTCAAGAATCCCTGAGGTTCATCACCTTCTGTGGGAAGAAGTTCCCACAAATGGCTTGCAAATGGTGGAAGATGTTCTAGGGTAAGACCTATCCTATTAGATTGAGAAGTTTCCATGCATCTCGGTTGAAAATGACTACCCCTCGTGTCTGTCCTCACTGCAGCATATATACACACAAACACAAGTGTGCACGTTATTTATACATACATTCTAGGTTTCTATAGAAAATATACTCCCCCCACTTGGAAGTCTTCACTGCTCTACAACATTAAATCACAGTTGATTTAATTTGGCCTTTTTTGGCATTGATCACCAGTAAAAGACCCTTTCACATTAAACTGAAAACAGATCTCTGCAAAGTGATCTAAGTCAATTACAAATGTAAACCACAAAATAATTGTATCAACAGCTTTATTCTAACCGTGCCACCCCGGGACGTGGGAGGAGACCCAAGCAAGCAGTTTTCCTGGAGAGCGTGCAAACTCCGCACAGAGAGCACCGGAAGTCAGGATTGAATGTGGGTCACCAGAACTGAGAGTTTCACCCCACTGGGTGACTTAGAGTTGTAATGGTCATCACGGATGTGGTGTGGCTGGTTTTCATGCGTGATAGTGCTCCCACAAACCATGCAGATCAAATCACTACGAGTGTTCCTCAGGAAACTTTGTGACAGGCGTCATCTGGGAGAGGAGGGGCTTGTTGTCACGTATGGCAGCGCTATCACTCGAGTCGAGATGATTTCCTCCTAAGGGGTTGTCTATCGATGGCTGCCGTATGAAAGATGCCAACGATGCCATCAAGGGCCTGAAGATTGGCAAAGCCACTAGTGCTGATGGGATCCCAGCAGAGATCCGTAAGGAAGGTGGCCAGTGTTCCTACACCACATACACGTCCTTCTCCTGAAGGAACAACTACCCTCATAGCTCAAGGATTGGCTCACTTGGCACTTGGCTATACCAGACCAGCAGTGTCATCGTTCCATCAAGTCTTTGACTCTAGGATGAGGGTACCCTCAGGACAATAAATAGACAAAGCCTTCAGAAAGAGAGATGGCAGTCCCAGCAACTTTCTATCTCCCTGCAGTCTGATCAGGGTTCTCAGCTAGGGCAGTGACCATCTGTTTAGATAAGCAGGAAAGCTCTATCTCCTGGATAATTACGGACTCATTTCCTCTGTTTGTACAAGAACTTGAATAGCCACCAATCCATTCTCAGAAACAGGTACAACAACCTCCTCAGTTCCCTCCATTCACACTTGTATGGACTTGCCTTTACTGCCACGATGAGGCCACTCTCAGGTTGGAGGGGCAACATCTCATGCTCCAACTAGATAGCCTGCAACCTGAACACATGAACATCATTTTCTCCTTCCAGTAATTTTTCCTCACCCCTTCCCTCTTCTATTCCCCACTCCTCCTCATCTGCCTATCACCTCCCCCGGTGCCCCTCCTCCCACTCTCACTCTCCTCTCCTCTCAGATTCCTTCTTCTCCAGCCATTTGCCCTTTACACTTATCACCTCCCAGGTCCCCCCACCCACTTGCCTTCACCTATCACCTTCGAGCTTGTCCTCCCCCCCCCCCCCCACATTCTGACTTCTTCCTCCATTCCTTTCCAGTCCTGATGAAGGATCTAAGCCTGAAGCATCGATTATTTATTAATTTCGATAGATGCTGCCTGACCTTCTGTGTTCTGCCGGTCTTTTGTGTGTGTGTGTATTATTGTCATATGAAGAGCATTTTATGAGTCTGGGCCTGTACTCAGAAGAATGAGGGGTGGCCTCTGAAATCCATCAAATGTTGAAAGGCCTCAACAGAGTGGATGTGGAGAGGAATTACCCTGTGGTGAGGGAGTCTAAGGTCAGAAGACACAGCCTCTGGATAGAGTGCATCTGTTTAGAATGGAGATGAGGAGGAATTTCTTTAGCCAGAAAGGGGTGAATCTGTGGAATTCATTGGCACAGGTGGCTGTGGAGACCATGTCATTGGGTATATTTAAGGCAAAGGTTGATAGATTCTTGATTAGTCAGGGTGTGAAGGAATACGGGGAGAAGGCAGGAGATTGAGGCTGAGAAGGAAATGGATCAGCCATGATGAAATGGTGGAACAGACTCGACTTAATTCTGCTCCTATATCTTAAGATCTTACTGTCAGTAGTTATTCCAAAAAATTAACACGGATTTTAAAGGTGATGTATTATCAGTGGAGTTGGTATATGGAGCCATTGCCCTTAGAAAATTGAACCACAAATATACTCTCAAGGAAAGTATGCAGAGACAAAGTCAACATTTTCTCTGCTATTAATTGTCCACAAAATGAATCGAGTTGATCCTATTTGTGTGAATCTGAAGTTGTATACAGACCAGACAGGATGCAAACTCTTGAAAACTGTGGTAAATTTTATATGGCACAAGATTGCACTCGACAACAATTTTTTTCAAAACCGTTGCTGCCTCAGAATGTTTTTTTTTTGTTTATAATAGACCAGTAGAAACTGAACACAAATGTAATTTTAGACTGGTATCCTGGCAGAATTTAGAGAAACAAGAAGTTAACTTTTATTGAATCTATTGTGTTTAATCGCACAACGGAGCTAATGCTTTGCAATAGTTCTGCAAAGCTAAAAATGTTTTGTTGATGATTTTCATTTGTACTCAGCGTCTGAGGCTTCTTGCTTAAGTGTCCAACAATAATCAGCCAGTATTGATGGATTCTGATACTGTTTCTCCGTGTCCTGGTGAAACCTTTCGCCATGATCGTCGCTGACCATCTCTGGGATAAAGTGGACACCAGTAAGGGGCTGGTGACAAGGAATGTGAACTCATGTTGGAGGTCCTCTGATCTTCTATCATTCGTAGAGTTATGTAGTATGGAAACAAGCCCCTTGGCCCGTCTGCTTCTGGTCGACGTTCAGCAGGATTCCCAACTAAGCTCATCTCATTTCCCTGCTCTCAGCCTATATCTATCAAGCCAGCCCGTGTCATCACATAGCTGTCCTTCTTCTCTCATTCACATTACTCCCTACATGCACCGTCGAAGATCTTCCTCTTCGAGACCCGGTAGAGTTGCCAACTCCACATGGGCAGGTGCCCAGATGTTCCATCGCATTGCTTCCTGTTCTGATTGCTCCACCCTCCCACATTCATGCATTGGTCGCTAGACATGTCCATCTTCACAGAGCCTCCCCTTCAAAAGCCAATGAAATGTGAGTTGTTCTTTATAAGACCATGAGGGTTGGGTACCTCAAGAGCCTGCCTGCAAGACAATGGGTGGTCTTTTACCTCCTAACCAATCCCTGCATCCTGGAACACTCCTAATGTCCAGGAGCCTCTCAGTCTCAGGTATGAATGCAATCAAAGATTGATCCTCCAAAAAAAACACAGATAAAGGTTGGCTTTATTTGTCACTTGTACATCGAAACGCAGTGAAATGCACCATTTGCAACAAATCAAGTCGGTGACAACTGTGCCGGTTTCCGAGCATGCCCACGATTTACTAACCTTAACCTATATTGCTTTGGAATGTGCGAGGAAATGTTGTTTTGTGGCAGCAGGACAATGCAAGGCATCAGAAGTACTATAAGTTACAACAATAAATAGCACAGTAGCAATCACGGGCTACACTGACCGTTAGGAAATCTGACGGCAGAGGGGAAGCCTTGGTGGGATTGGTAAACAAGAGATTCTGCAGATGCTGGAAATCTTGAGTAATACACACACAAAATGCTGGAGGAACTCGGCAGGTCAGGCAGCGTCTGTGGAGGGGAATGAACCGTCAATGTTTCAGGTGGAGACCCTTCGTCAGGACTGGACTGGAAGAGGGCAGTAGCCAGAAGAAGAAGGTGTTAGGTGAGACCTGATGAGGGGGAAGGTGGGGATGAAGAAAGAAGCTGATAGTTGATAGATGGAAGAAGAAAGGGGCTGAAGAAGGTGTTACCATGTCAGAGGATCTGCCCTTTGGTGTTATTTTATCAGAGAAGGCACAGCAGCACCTCTCTTTTCTTAAAAAGTTTGCACAGATTCAGCATGTCTTCTAAAAGTTTGACCAACTCCTATAGATGCATTGTGGAGAGGATACTGACTGGTTGCGTCATGGCCTGGTATGGAAACATCAATGTCTACTGGACCTGGGCCTGGTGTTGGGTAATCAGCCTGGCCGGACGACTGACCTTTCAGTGGGTGGTCAGTTAGGGAACAGTGACCACAACTCCTTAACTTTCAGGATAGCAACAGATAAGCATAGGTATGGTCCTTGCTGCAGAGTTTTAAATTGGAGTAGGATAAATTATGAGCATATTAGACAGAAACTAAAAGGAGTTAACTGGGAACACATTTTTTTCTGGGAAGTCCACATCAGACGTGTGGAGGGTGGAGGATCAATTGCACAGAGTACAGGAAAGGTATGTTCCTGTTAGAAGGAAGGACAAGGATGGAAAGATTAGAGAACCTTGGATGACCAAAGAGGTGATGAATTTAGTCAAGAAGAGAAAGGAGAAGTCTGTAACAAACAAAGCAAATGAGGCACATAAAGAAGCCAGAAAAGGACTCGAGAAAGGAAAGCCAGGAGGAGTCATGAAAAGTCCTTGGCCAGGAGGATTAAGGTGAATCGGGAGGCATTCCATACAAACATCAAGGGCAAAAAGATAACTAGGGAGAGGGTGGGACCAGTCAAAGATAACGGCAGGAACATTTGCTTGGATGTGGACAATGTGAGTGAGATACTTCGTGAGTTCTTTGCTCCAGTATTTTACAAGGAAAAGGATACGGAGGACCAGGAGATCAGCAGAGTCTATAAGTATGTTGAGGCATTTAGAAGTCAAGGAGGAGGAAGTGTTGGGCCTTCTAAAGGTAGAAGGTAGATAAAACCCCAGGGCCTGATGGGATTTACGCCAGGTTATTGAGGGAGGCACGAGATGAGATTACTGGGGCATTGACTAGTATCTTCATGTCCCCTCTAGGTGAGGACTGACGAGTGGCTTATGTTGTACCTCTATTTAAGAAGGGAATAAAGAAAAATCCTGGGAACTATAGACCGGTGAGTCTCACGTCAATTGTAGGGAAATTCATAGGGACAGGATATACGAGTATTTGGAAACCCCTGACCTAATCAGGGAGAGCCAGCATGATTTTATGTAAGGCAGGTCATGTCTTACCAACTCGATTGAGTTTTTTGACATGGTATCTAGAGAGATTGATGAGGGTAGGACAGTGCCAAAGTTCCTCACGTGTGGCTAAACCAGAAGACTAAGAGGCCCGGGATCCACGGTGAAATGGATGCTTGGATTCAGAACTGGCTTGCGTATAGATAAATAGATAGACAGATACTTTACTGATCCCAAAGGAAATTACAGTATCATGGTGGCATTACAAGTGCACAGATAGACAAATATACAAATATTAGAAGATAAGTAAGAAAAAATAAAAAATAAGATACCACAAACAGTCTAACAGGAGGGTAGTCATCACTTCCCCGGTTATAGGTTGACTCATTATAGAGCCTAATGCCAGGGGTAAGAATGACCTCATATAACGCTCTTTGCAGCAGCACAGTTGTCTTAGTCTATTACCAAAAGTGTTCCTCTGTTCAGCCAAGGTATCATGCAGAGGGTGAGAAACATTGTCTAGAAGTGCCAGGGTTTTCTGGAGGGCCCTTTGTTCTACCACAGCCTCCAGTGCGTCCGGTTTGACTCCTATAACAGAGCCAGCCTTTCTAACCAGTTTATTGAGCCTATTGACATCACCCGTGTTGATGCCATTACCCCAGCACACCACCACATAGAAGATTGTACTGGTGACAGCAGACTGGTAGAACAGGTGAAAGAGAGGCCTGCGTACTCCAAAGGACTTCGGACTCCTCAGGAAGTAGAGGCCCTCTTGTACACAGCCTCTGGGTTGGTGTTGTACTCAAGTCTGGTTAGGCGAATGCAAGGAGACAGTGCACTGTGAAGGGCAAGATCTTGGGATCCAAGCTCATAGCTCCTAGAAAATGGCTACACAGGTCAATAGGGTGGTTAAGATCCCTTATGGAATGCATCCTTTTATTAGTCGAGGCATGGGGTTCAAAAGTCAAGGGGTTATGTTGCAACTTTATAAAACTGGCCAGCAGGTGGCGTATTGGCATCAGCACTGGACTTCAGAGCGAAGGCTCCTGAGTTCGAATCCAGCCGGCTCCCTTGCACGCTTTCCGTCTGTGCTGGGCCTAGGAGCGAAGGATGAGAGTTCGAATCCAGCCGGCTCCCTTGCACGCTTTCCGTCTGTGCTGGGCCTCGGAGCGAAGGATGAGAGTTTGAATCCAGCCGGCTCCCTTACACGCTTTCCGTCTGTGCTGGGTCGAGCGTCGAGCTAGAAACATGGCCTCGGAAACACGAAAGCCTGCTAAAGAAACGCCATGTCGTTGTCCCGATGACTCCACTCAGAGTTAAGGGCTTTCTTCTTCTTCTTCTTATAACACTCTGGTTAGGAGTCATCTGGAGTATTGCAGACAGTTCTAGTTGCTCCACTGTAGGAAGGCTGTTGAGGCTTTAGAGAGGGCGCAGAAGAGGTTTACCAGGATGTTGTCTGGTTAAGAGGGCATGTGCTATTACAAGAGGCTGGACAAACTTGAGTTGTTTTCTCTGGAGCAATGGAGACTGAGGGGAGATCTGATCGAGGTTTATAACATTTTGAGAGGCATAGATAGAGTAGATAGGGAGTATCTGTTTCCTGGGGTTACCAGTGGCCTTGCATTGAAGGTGGGGGGGGGTAGGTTCAAAGGGGGATGTGAGGGGTAAGTTTTTTACTCAGAGGGGTGGATGCCAGGACTGTACTCCCTGGGATGGTGGTAGAGGCAAACACATTAGAGGCTTTTAGGAGACGTTTAGAGAGGCACGTGGATGTGAGGAAGATGGAGGGGTATGGACATGGTATAGGGAGGAGAGATTAGTGTTTGGTTGTTTTTGATTTGCTTTTTAGCTGGTTCAGTACAATATTGTGGGCCGAAGGGCCTGTTCCTGTGCTGTACTCTTCTATGGAAAGACCTGCAAGAAGCAGTGAAGACAGCCCAGTCCACCAGAGGAAAGACTGTCCCACCGCTGAGCACATCTACAAGGAGCACTGCCATAAGAAAGCAGCCTCCGTCCTCAAGGACCCCTCCTCCATGCAGATCATGCTGCACCAGGTTCCACCACACCACCCTGAACAGCGTGGATAGTGTCATTCGCCTCAACACTGAATTGATTCCACAACCAATGGACTCGCTTTCAGAGACTTTAAACTCGTGTTCTCGGCATTACTCATTTTTTTCACATTATGGTTTCTTCTTTCATTTTGCACTCTGGTTTACGATGTGGAGCCGAGAGCGGGTTTGCAAACCTGGCGAGAGCAAAGGAGGCTGGGGCTGGCGAGGGTGGAGCGCTGTGGGAGGGGTGGGGGGGACTGGCGAGGGAGGAGCGCTGTGGGAGGGGTGGGGGGGACTGGCGAGGGTGGAGCGCTGTGGGAGGGGTGGGGGGGGCTGGCGAGGGTGGAGCGCTGTGGGAGGGGTGGGGGGGGCTGGCGAGGGTGGAGCGCTGTGGGAGGGGTGGGGGGGGCTGGCGAGGGTTGAGCGCTGTGGGAGGGGTGGGGGGGGCTGGCGAGGGTGGAGCGCTGTGGGAGGGGTGGGGGGGGACTGGCGAGGGTGGAGCGCTGTGGGAGGGGTGGGGGGGGCTGGCGAGGGTGGAGCGCTGTGGGAGGGGTGGGGGGGCTGGCGAGGGTGGAGCGCTGTGGGAGGGGTGGGGGGGGTAGTGGCGAGGGTGGAGCGCTGTGGGAGGGGTGGGGGGGGTAGTGGCGAGGGTGGAGCGCTGTGGGAGGGGTGGGGGGGACTGGCGAGGGTGGAGCGTTGTGGGAGGGGTGGGGGGGACTGGCGAGGGTGGAGCGCTGTGGGAGGGGTGGGGGGGAGTGGCGAGGGTGGAGCGCTGTGGGAGGGGTGGGGGGGGTAGTGGCGAGGGTGGAGCGCTGTGGGAGGGGTGGGGGGGCTGGCGAGGGTGGAGCACTGTGGGAGGGGTGGGGGGGGTAGTGGCGAGGGTGGAGCGCTGTGGGAGGGGTGGGGGGGGCTGGCGAGGGTGGAGCACTGTGGGAGGGGTGGGGGGGGTAGTGGCGAGGGTGGAGCGCTGTGGGAGGGGTGGGGGGGGTAGTGGCGAGGGTGGAGCGCTGTGGGAGGGGTGGGGGGGGCTGGCGAGGGTGGAGCACTGTGGGAGGGGTGGCAGAGAAGGAGTGCCGGGGTGGGGGGGGGGGAGTGGAGTGGGTGGAGCGCTGTGGGAGGGGTGGGGGGGACTGGTGAGGGTGGAGCGCTGTGGGAGGGGTGGGGGGTAGTGGCGAGGGTGGAGCGCTGTGGGAGGGGTGGGGGGTAGTGGCGAGGGTGGAGCGCTGTGGGAGTGGAGTGGGGGGGGTAGTGGCGAGGGTGGAGCGCTGTGGGAGGGGTGGGGGGAGTAGTGGCGAGGGTGGAGCGCTGTGGGAGGGGTGGGGGGTAGTGGCGAGGGTGGAGCGCTGTGGGAGTGGAGTGGGGGGGGTAGTGGCGAGGGTGGAGCGCTGTGGGAGGGGTGGGGGGGGACTGGCGAGGGTGGAGCGCTGTGGGAGGGGTGGGGGGGGACTGGCGAGGGTGGAGCGCTGTGGGAGAGGTGGGGGGGGACTGGCGAGGGAGGAGCGCTGTGGGAGGGGTGGGGGGGACTGGCGAGGGAGGAGCGCTGTGGGAGGGGTGGGGGGGACTGGCGAGGGTGGAGCGCTGTGGGAGGGGTGGGGGGGAGTGGAGTGGGTGGAGCGCTGTGGGAGGGGTGGGGGGGAGTAGAGTGGGTGGAGCGCTGTGGGAGGGGTGGGGGGGGTAGTGGTGAGGGTGGAGCGCTGTGGGGGGGTGGGGGCGGACTGGCGAGGGTGGAGCGCTGTGGGAGGGGTGGGGGCGGACTGGCGAGGGTGGAGCGCTGTGGGAGGGGTGGGGGGGGCTGGCGAGGGTGGAGCGCTGTGGGAGGGGTGGGGGGGACTGGCGAGGGTGGAGCGCTGTGGGAGGGGTGGGGGGGACTGGCGAGGGTGGAGCGCTGTGGGAGGGGTGGGGGGGGAGTGGCGAGGGTGGAGCGCTGTGGGAGGGGTGGGGGGAGTAGAGTGGGTGGAGCGCTGTGGGAGGGGTGGGGGGGAGTAGAGTGGGTGGAGCACTGTGGGAGGGGTGGGGGGGTAGTGGCGAGGGTGGAGCGCTGTGGGAGGGGTGGGGGGAGTGGCGAGGGTGGAGCGCTGTGGGAGGGGTGGGGGGAGTAGAGTGGGTGGAGCGCTGTGGGAGGGGTGGCAGAGAAGGAGTGCCAGGGTGGGGGGGGAGTGGAGTGGGTGGAGCACTGTGGGAGGGGTGGGGGGAGTGGCGAGGGTGGAGCACTGTGGGAGGGGCGGCAGAGACGGAGTGCCGGGGTGGGGGGGGAGTGGAGTGGGTGGAGCACTGTGGGAGGGGTGGCAGAGACGGAGTGCCGGGGTGGGGGGGGGGAGTGGAGTGGGTGGAGCGCTGTGGGAGGGGTGGCAGAGAAGGAGTGCTGGGGTGGGGGGGTAGTGGAGTGGGTGGAGCGCTGTGGGAGGGGTGGGGGGGACTGGCGAGGGTGGAGCGCTGTGGGAGGGGTGGCAGAGAAGGAGTGCTGGGGTGGGGGGGTAGTGGAGTGGGTGGAGCGCTGTGGGAGGGGTGGGGGGGACTGGCGAGGGTGGAGCGCTGTGGGAGGGGTGGGGGGGGAGTGGCGAGGGTGGAGCGCTGTGGGAGGGGTGGGGGGGTAGTGGCGAGGGTGGAGCGCTGTGGGAGGGGTGGGGGGGCTGGCGAGGGTGGAGCGCTGTGGGAGGGGTGGGGGGGGCTGGCGAGGGTGGAGCGCTGTGGGAGGGGTGGGGGGGACTGGCGAGGGTGGAGCGCTGTGGGAGGGGTGGGGGGGACTGGCGAGGGTGGAGCGCTGTGGGAGGGGTGGGGGGGACTGGCGAGAGTGGAGCGCTGTGGGAGGGGTGGGGGGAGTAGAGTGGGTGGAGCACTGTGGGGGGGGTAGTGTCGAGGGTGGAGCGCTGTGGGAGGGGTGGGGGGGGAGTGGCGAGGGTGGAGCGCTGTGGGAGGGGTGGCAGAGAAGGAGTGCCAGGGTGGGGGGGGAGTGGAGTGGGTGGAGCGCTGTGGGAGGGGTGGGGGGGAGTGGAGTGGGTGGAGCGCTGTGGGAGGGGTGGGGGGGAGTGGAGTGGGTGGAGCGCTGTGGGAGGGGTGGGGGGGTTAGAGGCGAGGGTGGAGCGCTGTGGGAGGGGTGGCAGAGAAGGAGTGCCAGGGTGGTGGGGGAGTGGAGTGGGTGGAGTGCTGTGGAAGGGGTGGCAGAGACGGAGTGCCGGGGTGGGGGGGGAGTGGAGTGGGTGGAGCGCTGTGGGAGGGGTGGGGGGGAGTGGCGAGGGTGGAGTGCTGTGGGAGGGGTGGGGGGGGACTGACGAGGGTGGAGCGCTGTGGGAGGGGTGGGGGGGAGTGGCAAGGGTGGAGCGCTGTGGGAGGGGTGGGGGGGGACTGGCAAGGGTGGAGCGCTGTGGGAGGGGTGGGGGGGACTGGCAATGGTGGAGCGCTGTGGGAGGGGTGGGGGGGACTGGCGAGGGTGGAGCGCTGTGGGAGGGGTGGGGGGGAGTGGAGTGGGTGGAGCGCTGTGGGAGGGGTGGGGGGGAGTGGCGAGGGTGGAGCACTGTGAGGGGGGTAGTGGCGAGGGTGGAGCGCTGTGGGAGGGGTGGGGGGGGAGTGGCGAGGGTGGAGCGCTGTGGGAGGGGTGGCAGAGAAGGAGTGCCAGGGTGGGGGGGGAGTGGAGTGGGTGGAGCGCTGTGGGAGGGGTGGGGGGGAGTGGAGTGGGTGGAGCGCTGTGGGAGGGGTGGGGGGGGACTGGCGAGGGTGGAGCGCTGTGGGAGGGGTGGGGGGGGAGTGGCGAGGGTGGAGTGCTGTGGGAGGGGTGGGGGGGACTGGCGAGGGTGGAGCGCTGTGGGAGGGGTGGGGGGGAGTGGCGAGGGTGGAGTGCTGTGGGAGGGGTGGGGGGGGACTGACGAGGGTGGAGCGCTGTGGGAGGGGTGGGGGGGGAGTGGCGAGGGTGGAGCGCTGTGGGAGGGGTGGCAGAGAAGGAGTGCCAGGGTGGTGGGGGAGTGGAGTGGGTGGAGTGCTGTGGAAGGGGTGGCAGAGACGGAGTGCCGGGGTGGGGGGGGAGTGGAGTGGGTGGAGCGCTGTGGGAGGGGTGGGGGGGAGTGGCGAGGGTGGAGCACTGTGGGGGGGGTAGTGGCGAGGGTGGAGCGCTGTGGGAGGGGTGGGGGGGGAGTGGCGAGGGTGGAGCGCTGTGGGAGGGGTGGCAGAGAAGGAGTGCCAGGGTGGGGGGGGAGTGGAGTGGGTGGAGCGCTGTGGGAGGGGTGGGGGGGAGTGGAGTGGGTGGAGCGCTGTGGGAGGGGTGGGGGGGTTAGAGGCGAGGGTGGAGCGCTGTGGGAGGGGTGGCAGAGAAGGAGTGCCAGGGTGGTGGGGGAGTGGAGTGGGTGGAGTGCAGTGGAAGGGGTGGCAGAGACGGAGTGCCAGGGTGGTGGGGGAGTGGCGAGGGTGGAGTGCTGTGGGAGGGGTGGGGGGGGACTGACGAGGGAGGAGCGCTGTGGGAGGGGTGGGGGGGAGTGGCAAGGGTGGAGCGCTGTGGGAGGGGTGGGGGGGGAGTGGCAAGGGTGGAGCGCTGTGGGAGGGGTGGGGGGGGACTGGCAAGGGTGGAGCGCTGTGGGAGGGGTGGGCGGGGACTGGCAATGGTGGAGCGCTGTGGGAGGGGTGGGGGGGACTGGCGAGGGTGGAGCGCTGTGGGAGGGGTGGGGGGGAGTGGAGTGGGTGGAGCGCTGTGGGAGGGGTGGGGGGAGTGGCGAGGGTGGAGTGCTGTGGGAGGGGTGGGGGGGGGACTGACGAGGGTGGAGCGCTGTGGGAGGGGTGGGGGGGAGTGGCAAGGGTGGAGCGCTGTGGGAGGGGTGGGGGGGGACTGGCAAGGGTGGAGCGCTGTGGGAGGGGTGGGGGGGGACTGGCAAGGGTGGAGCGCTGTGGGAGGGGTGGGGGGGACTGGCGAGGGTGGAGCGCTGTGGGAGGGGTGGGGGGGAGTGGCGAGGGTGGAGCACTGTGGGAGGGGTGGCAGAGACGGAGTGCCGGGGTGGGGGGGGAGTGGGGTGGGTGGAGCACTGTGGGAGGGGTGGCAGAGACGGAGTGCCGGGGTGGGGGGGGGGAGTGGAGTGGGTGGAGCGCTGTGGGAGGGGTGGGGGGGGACTGGCGAGGGTGGAGCGTTGTGGGAGGGGTGGGGGGGAGTGGCGAGGGTGGGGCGCTGTGGGAGGGGTGGCAGAGAAGGAGTGCTGGGGTGGGGGGGTAGTGGAGTGGGTGGAGCGCTGTGGGAGGGGTGGGGGGACTGGCGAGGGTGGAGCGCTGTGGGAGGGGTGGGGGGGGAGTGGCGAGGGTGGAGCGCTGTGGGAGGGGTGGGGGGGTAGTGGCGAGGGTGGAGCGCTGTGGGAGGGGTGGGGGGCTGGCGAGGGTGGAGCGCTGTGGGAGGGGGTGGGGGGGCTGGCGAGGGTGGAGCGCTGTGGGAGGGGTGGGGGGGACTGGCGAGAGTGGAGCGCTGTGGGAGGGGTGGGGGGAGTAGAGTGGGTGGAGCGCTGTGGGGGGGGTAGTGGCGAGGGTGGAGCGCTGTGGGAGGGGTGGGGGGGGAGTGGCGAGGGTGGAGCGCTGTGGGAGGGGTGGCAGAGAAGGAGTGCTGGGGTGGGGGGGTAGTGGAGTGGGTGGAGCGCTGTGGGAGGGGTGGGGGGACTGGCGAGGGTGGAGCGCTGTGGGAGGGGTGGGGGGGGAGTGGCGAGGGTGGAGCGCTGTGGGAGGGGTGGGGGGGTAGTGGCGAGGGTGGAGCGCTGTGGGAGGGGTGGGGGGCTGGCGAGGGTGGAGCGCTGTGGGAGGGGGTGGGGGGGGCTGGCGAGGGTGGAGCGCTGTGGGAGGGGTGGGGGGGACTGGCGAGAGTGGAGCGCTGTGGGAGGGGTGGGGGGAGTAGAGTGGGTGGAGCGCTGTGGGGGGGGTAGTGGCGAGGGTGGAGCGCTGTGGGAGGGGTGGGGGGGGAGTGGCGAGGGTGGAGCGCTGTGGGAGGGGTGGCAGAGAAGGAGTGCCAGGGTGGGGGGGGAGTGGAGTGGGTGGAGCGCTGTGGGAGGGGTGGGGGGGAGTGGAGTGGGTGGAGCGCTGTGGGAGGGGTGGGGGGGTTAGAGGCGAGGGTGGAGCGCTGTGGGAGGGGTGGCAGAGAAGGAGTGCCAGGGTGGTGGGGGAGTGGAGTGGGTGGAGTGCTGTGGAAGGGGTGGCAGAGACGGAGTGCCGGGGTGGGGGGGGAGTGGAGTGGGTGGAGCGCTGTGGGAGGGGTGGGGGGGAGTGGCGAGGGTGGAGTGCTGTGGGAGGGGTGGGGGGGGACTGACGAGGGTGGAGCGCTGTGGGAGGGGTGGGGGGGAGTGGCAAGGGTGGAGCGCTGTGGGAGGGGTGGGGGGGGACTGGCAAGGGTGGAGCGCTGTGGGAGGGGTGGGGGGGGACTGGCAAGGGTGGAGCGCTGTGGGAGGGGTGGGGGGGACTGGCGAGGGTGGAGCGCTGTGGGAGGGGTGGGGGGGAGTGGCGAGGGTGGAGCGCTGTGGGAGGGGTAGGGGGTAGTGGCGAGGGTGGAGCGCTGTGGGAGGGGTGGGGGGGACTGGCGAGGGTGGAGCGCTGTGGGAGGGGTGGGGGGGAGTGGTGAGGGTGGAGCGCTGTGGGAGGGGTGGGGGGGAGTAGAGTGGGTGGAGCGCTGTGGGAGGGGTGGGGGGGGTAGTGGCGAGGGTGGAGCGCTGTGGGAGGGGTGGCAGAGAAGGAGTGCCAGGGTGGGGTGGGGAGTGGAGTGGGTGGAGTGCTGTGGAAGGGGTGGCAGAGAAGGAGTGCCAGGGTGGGGGGGGGGAGTGGAGTGGGTGGAGCACTGTGGGAGGGGTGGGGGGGAGTGGCGAGGGTGGAGCACTGTGGGAGGGGTGGCAGAGACGGAGTGCCGGGGTGGGGGGGGGAGTGGAGTGGGTGGAGCACTGTGGGAGGGGTGGCAGTGACGGAGTGCCGGGGTGGGGGGGGGGAGTGGAGTGGGTGGAGCACTGTGGGAGGGGTGGGGGGGGGAGTGGAGTGGGTGGAGCACTGTGGGAGGGGTGGCAGAGACGGAGTGCCGGGGTGGGGGGGGGGAGTGGAGTGGGTGGAGCACTGTGGGAGGGGTGGGGGGGGAGTGGAGTGGGTGGAGCACTGTGGGAGGGGTGGGGGGGAGTGGCGAGGGTGGAGCACTGTGGGAGGGGTGGCAGAGACGGAGTGCCGGGGTGGGGGGGGAGTGGAGTGGGTGGAGCACTGTGGGAGGGGTGGCAGAGACGGAGTGCCGGGGTGGGGGGGGGGAGTGGAGTGGGTGGAGCGCTGTGGGAGGGGTGGGGGGGAGTGGCGAGGGTGGAGCGCTGTGGGAGGGGTGGCAGAGACGGAGTGCCGGGGTGGGGGCAGCCCTGAGACACCAGGCAAAGTCAATTGATTCCAAACAATCGGTTTATTGATCATCATAGGATGTCTCTCTGGTGCTTCCCACTCCTTCTCCTCTCCCTTCCTTTTTTCCCAACCACGATTCCTCTCTCCCTGCCCCCCCTTCCCACTCTTAGTCCACACTAGAAATCCATATCAGGTTTATCATCACTCACGTTATGAAATTGTGTTTTTTGCCACAGCAGTACAATGCAATACATAAAATTAGTACAGTACTGTGCAAAAGTTTTGGACACCCTTGCTGTATATACGTACGGAGACTTTGCAGAGTCCTGTATTTGCATTGGGTGATTTTGTGTGTAATTGTGTGTAATTTTCCATCAATTCTGTTGTACTTCGCTGGTCTGCTTCGAACGCCTGCTAGAAAATGAATCTCAGGGTTGTGTATGGTGATGCACTGAATGTTTACTTTGACAATAAGTCCACTTTGAACTTTGAAGAAGGACTCTGATAGGAGATGACAGTGGACCACAGGAGAAAGGGAAAGAGGAGGGGCACCAGAGGGAGGTGAGAGGAAGATGAGGAGAAGAGAAAGGGTGAGAAAGGAACCAGAAGGGGGAATATTAAAAAAGAAAAGGGGGGGGAGAGAAAAATTACCAGAAGCTAGAAAAATCAATGTTGACATCAGTTTGGAGGTTATCCAGATGGAATATGAAGTGTTGCTCCACCCAGACAAAATATGTGGCAAAGTTTCTCTGGTTAACAGCTGCCACTGTGATTCATTGTACTTGTAGTACTTGGAGCGAAGCCTAAGGCTCTGGTTCTCAGTCTCTTCTCCAAAGTTTGAATTTCAGATAAAGGTTACCTGGATTCGAGAGCAAGTGCCAAAGAAGCGGTTGGACAAACTTGTGTTGTTGACTCTGGAGTGGCTGAGGCTGAGGGGAGATCTGAGAGAGGGTTCCAAGATTATGAGAAGCAGAGGTAGACATTTCTTCCTCGGTTTGATGTTCAGTCTGAACAACAACTGAACCTCTTGACCTTGTCTGCATGCTTTCATACGTTGAGGTGCTGCCACGTGATTGGCTGATGAGATATTTGCATAATGAGGTGTGCCTAATAAAGTGGCCGCTGAGTGAGCATCCAGCCTTGAAGGTAACACATGCAGAGATCTGTTCTGCCAGTTCAGTGCTTTGGTGGGTGGGATTAAACCAATAAATCCAACCCTCTGGACCAGTGAGTAACGAGCCATTCCCAGCAGTGAGTCCGAGAGGGCCGCCTCGCTGATGAGGGGAAAACAGGAAGGAGCCCAGCTAATTGGCTCACGATAAAATCAGCTGCTGACTCCACGTTTGCCAAACCAGTGACTTTCTTCTAAAGAATGCTGCAAAGAATGCCTTGTTATTCCAGTCAGACTCAATTTATTTCTCGTCCAAACAAAAACAAAATAAAATTAGCCAGACATTTCTGCTGCAATGGAGGCGGCCGTTACTGGCAGTGAATCCTTTGTGGTCAGACTACAACTCCCAGAGTGCATAGCAAGGTTGGCGACCATAAGACATAGGAGCAGAATTGGGCCATTTGGCCCATCAAGTCTGCTCTGCCCTTCAATTATGGCTGATTTATTATCCCTCAACCTCATTCTCCTCCCTGTATCCTTTCATGCCTTTTCTAAACAAGAGCCTATCAATTTCCACTTTAATTATACCCGGTGGCTTCATCTCTCCCCTAGAAAATGATCTAGAAAACAACTCCACCACCAGCCATATTCTTCTCCCCTCCGCTCCCCTTCAAAGCGATATTTCCCTCGAGAGTCTTTGCTCCATCCTCCCACAGCAGCCTGCCACTCAGGAGATGCAACTCTGGAGCAGGAGGCCTACACTCACTGCGTGCAGTGTGGGACACCTGAGCGACCAAACGGCCACTGGGCAGCTGCTTTGAATGAGAATCACGTTTATTGTCACTGACGTGTGCCGTGAAATTTGCACCAGTACACCTGCAAGACATAAAAAATTAATTTACGAAGGGATTCGTGGGGCACCACGGTAGCCTGGCAGTTAGTGCAGCGCTGTGAAAGCTCGGGGCGTCGGAGTTCAGAGTTCAATTTCATCAGCCTCTGAAGGCAAGTTTGTATATTCCTTCTGATGAGTGTGTGGGTGGGGTGCCTCCGAGTGCGCTAGTTTCCTCCCGGTCACTGATTGGTCACTGTGAACGGTAAATGGTTAGGCTGTGGTCAGACAAGGCCGCATGACTTGGAGGGAGGGCCCATTCTGCACCGAATCTCTAAATAAATAGTGCAAAAGTGAGTTAGTGTGACGCAAGCAAAACAGCAGAGGTCAGGAAGCATCAGAGGAAAGGAACAAACAGTCAACGATTCCGGCTGAGACCCCTCATAGTTTCATGGACCGTTCAGAAATCTGATGGTGGAGGGGAAGAAGCTGTTCTTGAAACGTTCAGTGTGGATCTTCAGACTCCTGTACCTCCTCCCCACAGAAATGAGAAGAGATCATGGCCCGGGCGGTGAGGGTCCTTAACGATGGAATCTGCCTCCTTGACGCACCACCTCTTGAAGATGTTCTTGATGGGAATGGGCAGTTGATGTTTCATTTAAACATTACACCCTCTGACCTGAAACAAGTCTGTGGCAAGGCTTGTGCCGGTGATGGAACCGGCTGAGTCAATCACCCTCGACAACCTCTTTCAGTCCTGTGCACTGGAGCCCCCAGACCACACGGTGATGCAGCCAGTCAGAATCCTCTCCACGGTACATCAGTGACATACCAAGTCTCCTCAAACTTTGCCTTTGGCACGGCTTCTTCACTGGAACGCTTTTGATTTGTGGAACACCTATCCAATGGTTTACCTCTATCTTAATTCCTAGTTCCCCTACAAGGAAGTCTTGTGTAAGCTCAAGGTGGAATATCTAATAGGTGGACTATCGAACTGGGTGGACTATCTAATAGGTGGACTATCTAAACAGGTAGAATATCTAACCAGATGGAACATCCAGCTATATATCCTGCCTTATGAGAATAGGTTGAGTGAACTCGGCCTTTTCTCCCTGGAGCGACGGAGGATGAGAGGTGACCTGACGGAGGTGTATAAGATGATGAGAGGCATTGATCGTGTGGATAGTCAGAGGCTTTTTCCCCAGGGCTGGAATGGTTGCTACAAGAGGACACAGGTTTAAGGTGCTGGGGAGTAGGTACAGAGGAGATGTCAGGGGTAAGTTTTTTACTCAGAGAGTGGTGAGTGCGTGGAATGGGCTGCCGGTAACGGTGGTGGAGGCGGATACGATAGGGTCTGTTAAGAGGCTTTTGGATGGGTACATGGAGCTCAGAAAAATAGAGGGCTATGGGTAAGTCTAGTAATTTCTAAGGTCTAGATAGGTTGGGCCAAAGGGCCTGTATTGTGCTGTAGGTTTTCTATGTTTCTGTGAGTCACCCAGTGACTTGGCCTCCACAGCGGCCGGAGGTTCCACAGATTCACCACTCTCTGGCTAAACAAGTTCCTCCTCATCTCCGTTCTAAAAGGACACCCCTCTATTCTGAAGCTGCGTCCTCTGGTCCTAGACTCTCACACCGTAGGAAACACATCCACTCCATCGAGGCCTTTCAACACTCGGTAGGTTTCTATGAGATCCTCCCCCACCTTTCTTCGGAATTCCAGTGAATACTGGAATCAAGCGTTCCTCATATGACGAGACTTTCAATCCTGCGATCATTTTTGTGAACCTCCCCTGAACCCTCTCCAGTGTCAGTGATGCACCATCAACAACTCTCGGAGACGGGAGGCGAACGATAGGCTTTTATTAGCTGCAAGAGACCACCAAACAACATCCTGGAGACTGAGGGGGGAGCAGTGCCTCCAATCGCCTTTATACCGGGGTCCGTGGGAGGAGCCAAAGGAGCAGTCAGCGGGGGGGGACGTGTCCAGACAGGTATATGTAGTTCACCAGTCAGCACATTCTTTCTTAGATAAGGAACCCAAAACCGCTTACAGTACTCCAAGTGAGGCTTCACCAGTGCTTTATAAAGCCTCAACATTACATCCTTGTTCTTATATTCTAGTCCAATTGACCTTTCCCACTCACCTATCACCTTCCAGCCACCCTCCTTCCCCTCCCCCCACCTTTGCATTCTGGCATCTTCCCCCTTCCTTCTCGGTCCTAATGAAGGGCCTCGGCCCGAAACATCGACTGTTTATCCATTTCCATAGATGCTGCCTGACCTGCTGAGTTCCTCCAGCATTTTGTGTGTGCAAGACAGGCTTTCCTCTGGTAATTTGACATTGATAAACCATTCCCACCCCCTCCTTCATTGTGTCTCCCTTTCTCCCCTGGCAGGCGGAATCGGTACAGTACTTCCTGGATAACTTGGATCGAATCGGCCAGCTGGTGAGTGCTGCCACTCTTTTTCGAGTCTCCGCACTGGTGCTGTGTGAATGTGTCGGTTGCATTAACCCACAGCTCAGCCAGGCAACATGTGGGGGGGTTGCTGTTCACCCTGGGTGACCCAGAGAGTCAGGACTGCAACAGTTGCCCTCAGCGGGCAAACTTCCGGTGCATCCCCATGAAGGCAGAGACTTGGAACGTGGTACGTACATAGCACGTAGAACGAGGCCTTTCAGCCCACTGTGTAAGCGCTGAGCATGACACATGTTAAATTAGCTCTCTTCTGCCTGTACAGAATCTGTATTCCTTCATTCGCCGCATATTCATGTGTCTATCTCAAAGCCTTTTAAACACCATTATCGTATCTCCTTCCACCCCTCTCACCAGAAGCCCATCCCAGGCACCTCTGTGTAAAAATACATGCCCTGCGCATCTCCTCTCACTTTCGCACCCGGCGCAGAGTGTAGGCCCTTTGGCCCGCAATCTCATTCTGACTATTTAAGACCAATCTGACTGCTGCTCTCTCCACAGCCCTCTCTCAACTGCCGACCTCTAACATTAGGCACTTATATCTCCTGAAGAATTCTGGCTATCGCATTTACAGGGGTGATGGGCCTTTTTCAGAGTGTGCTCCCAAATTAGCGATAATCTTCTAAAAAAAAATTCTCTTGCGTCATAATCATTTTGAGCCAAGATTATCACTGATTAATGAATTAGTAATAATAATTACAGGCATTCTGCATGGAAAAAGGATGAATCCTGTTGCTTATTTACGTGCATTCATTATTTTTTTCTTAACAGAAGTACAGCCAATTGAAGTAAATAAAGCATTTTAATACCGTAGATTTTTTAAAAGACAATTTAAAAATAGCATCATTTCTAAATAGTATGGTTATTACAAACATTTACCATCCAGATACTACATGTATAGACCAGGTCTGCGAAGATTTCAAAACGTATCATTTGCCGGTGAATGGAAGGTAGGGCGAGGGGCAGGTAGTTTTGAGGAAGTAGAGAGGCTACAGAGGGATTTAGACAGATCAGGAGAATGGGCAAAGAAGTGGCAGATGGAATACAGTGTCAGGAATTGTGTGGTCAATCACTTTGGAAGAAGAAATAAAAGTACTTATCTCTTAGCTCAGTACTTATCTATGCATCGCTCTCGACCCCTCTTCCCTGATGTAAAGGGGGAATTCTGCGTAAAGAGGCCTCAAATGCTGGAGAGACTCAGCTGGTCGGTCAGTATCTATGGAGAGAATAAACATTCATCGTTATGAAGGTCTCGACCAGAAATGCCTATTCCCCTTCATGGGTGCTGCCCGACTCTCTGTGTTCCTCCACCATTTTCTGCGCATTGCTCAAGATATCCAGCATCTGCAGAATCTTGTGTGTCTCCTGTCAGATTCCTTCTTCTTCAGTCCTTTACCTTTTCCACCTATCACCTCCCAGCTTATTACTTCACCCCCCCTTACCTCACACATACACCTTCCCCCCCTCACCTATCACCTCCCAGCTTATTACTTCACCCCCCCTTACCTCACACATACACCTTCCCCCCTCACCTATCACCTCCCAGCTTCTTACTTCACCCCCCCTTACCTCACACATACACCTTCCCCCCCTCACCTATCACCTCCCAGCTTCTTACTTCACCCCCCCTTACCTCACACATACACCTTCCCCCCCTCACCTATCACCTCCCAGCTTCTTACTTCACCCCCCCTTACCTCACATACACCTTCCCCCCCTCACCTATCACCTCCCAGCTTCTTACTTCACCCCCCCTTACCTCACATACACCTTCCCCCCCTCACCTATCACCTCCCAGCTTCTTCACCCCCCCTTACCTCACATACACCTTCCCCCCCTCACCTATCACCTCCCAGCTTCTTACTTCACCCCCCCTTACCTCACATACACCTTCCCCCCCTCACCTATCACCTCCCAGCTTCTTACTTCACCCCTCCTTACCTCACATACACCTTCCCCCCTCACCTATCACCTCCCAGCTTCTTACTTCAGCCCCCTTACCTCACACATACACCTTCCCCCCTCACCTATCACCTCCCAGCTTCTTATTTCACCCCCCCTTACCTCACACATACACCTTCCCCCCTCACCTATCACCTCCCAGCTTCTTACTTCACCCCCCCTTACCTCACACATACACCTTCCCCCCTCACCTATCACCTCCCAGCTTCTTACTTCACCCCCCCTTACCTCACATACACCTTCCCCCCCTCACCTATCACCTCCCAGCTTCTTACTTCACCCCCCCTTACCTCACACATACACCTTCCCCCCTCACCTATCACCTCCCAGCTTCTTACTTCACCCCCCTTACCTCACACATACACCTTCCCCCCTCACCTATCACCTCCCAGCTTCTTACTTCACCCCCCTTACCTCACACATAACCTTCCCCCCTCACCTATCACCTCCCAGCTTCTTACTTCACCCCCCTTACCTCACACATACACCTTCCCCCTCACCTATCACCTCCCAGCTTCTTACTTCACCCCCCCTTACCTCACACATACACCTTCCCCCCTCACCTATCACCTCCCAGCTTCTTACTTCACCCCCCCTTACCTCACACATACACCTTCCCCCCTCACCTATCACCTCCCAGCTTCTTACTCCACCCCCCCCTTACCTCACACATACACCTTCCCCCCTCACCTATCACCTCCCAGCTTCTTACTTCACCCCCCTTACCTCACACATACACCTTCCCCCCTCACCTATCACCTCCCAGCTTCTTACTTCACCCCCCCCTTACCTCACACATACACCTTCCCCCCCTCACCTATCAACTCCCAGCTTCTTACTTCACCCCCCTTACCTCACACATACACCTTCCCCCCTCACCTATCACCTCCCAGCTTCTTACTTCACCCCCCTTACCTCACACATACACCTTCCCCCCTCACCTATCACCTCCCAGCTTCTTACTTCACCCCCCTTACCTCACACATACACCTTCCCCCCTCACCTGTCACCTCCCAGCTTCTTACTTCACCCCCCTTACCTCACACATACACCTTCCCCCCTCACCTATCACCTCCCAGCTTCTTACTTCACCCCCCTTACCTCACACATACACCTTCCCCCCTCACCTGTCACCTCCCAGCTTCTTACTTCACCCCCCTTACCTCACACATACACCTTCCCCCCTCACCTAACACCTCCCAGTTTGTACTCCATCTCCTCAACCCCAGCTTCTTATTCTAGGTTCTGTCCCTGTCCTTTCCGTTCCTGGTAATGTCCACTGTTTGCTCCCCTCCATAGAAGCTACCTGACCCGTTGAGTTCCTCCAGTGTGTTCCCCTTCAGGAAGGCCAGCATGTCCAGAGCTGACATTAACCAAAAGCATGTCTCATTGTCTTGTAGAACTACCTCCCCAGCAAGCAGGATGTCCTGTTCGCTCGCAGGGCCACTAAAGGCATCGTGGAGTATGACTTCCTCATCAAGGGGATCACCTTCCGGATGATGGATGTGGGCGGCCAGCGTTCCCAGAGGCAGAAGTGGTTCCTCTGTTTTGAGGGCATCACCTCCATCCTCTTCATGGTGTCCTCCAGTGAGTTCGACCAGGTGTTGCTGGAGGACGGGTGCACTAACCGTCTGGTTGAGTCCATGAACATCTTCGAGACCATTGTCAACAACAAGCTCTTCACCCGCGTCTCCGTCATCCTCTTCCTGAACAAGACGGACCTGCTGGAGGCCAAGGTAAAGACGGTGAACATCGGTGACTACTTCCCAGACTTCCAGGGGCGGCCCCACCACCTCGGGGACGTCCAGCGCTACCTCCTCAACTGCTTCAGCAGCAAGCGTAGGGACCGCAGCCGGCCGCTCTTCCACCATTTCACCACCGCGGTGGACACTGAGAACATCCGCTTTGTCTTCCAGGCGGTCAGGGACACGGTGCTGCAGGAGAACCTCAACGATATCATGCTGCAGTGAGGCGGTGCGACCCACGGGCATTCCATGCGTGCCCCTTCTCAGCCCAGTGAGCCCCATTTGTTCGTCCCTGTGCAATAACCAAAGAAGCCTGATGACCCCTTGTCCATTCCTGGTAACCATATGGACTAATCCTGTGTGTGACCCCAAGTGGATCCTGGTTACACCTTCCATATCCAGCAGCCTCCCCATATGTAACACCCGTTTATCCCTGTGTGTACCCGTATCCATATTGCAATTGAACATATCCCATATGCTCTCGGTATATATCCCAATGTCAGCCTGTTGCATCTGCACATATTCCCCATCTCCATGCACACACGGTGCAAATCCTATTTTACCCCATGTACACCAAAGTCAAAGCCAATACTGTCCGTATCAACTTGTAGGGTCTTGTGATTATGGAAGGCAGAGAGAGAGAGAGTTTTATATTTAAGGGATTCCCTCAGCCCAGTTAGATAATCACTGAGTGTTTGTTCAGACCTCACTGATCCCAAGAGATTATTTTGACCTCGCCTTTCATTCCCGATGATGTTGAGTCTTCCTGGGACACAGGTGTACGGACCTGGACAGGGAGTGAACGAGGGGGAGGGCCCAAACAAATCTCTATCCTTCCCGGGACACAGGTGTACGGACCTGGACAGGGAGTGAACGAGGGGAAGGGCCCAAACAAATCTCTATCCTTCCCGGGACACAGGTGTACGGACCTGGACATGGAGTGAACGAGGGGGAGGGCCCAAACAAATCTCTATCCTTCCCGGGACACAGGTGTACGGACCTGGACAGGGAGTGAACGAGGGGGAGGGCCCAAACAAATCTCTATCCTTCCCGGGACACAGGTGTACGGACCTGGACAGGGAGTGAACGAGGGGGAGGGCCCAAACAAATCTCTATCCTTCCCGGGACACAGGTGTACGGACCTGGACAGGGAGTGAACGAGGGGGAGGGCCCAAACAAATCTGTATCCTTCCCGGGACACAGGTGTACGGACCTGGACAGGGAGTGAACGAGGGGAAGGGCCCAAACAAATCTCTATCCTTCCCGGGACACAGGTGTACGGACCTGGACAGGGAGTGAACGAGGGGGAGGGCCCAAACAAATCTCTATCCTTCCCGGGACACAGGTGTACGGACCTGGACAGGGAGTGAACGAGGGGGAGGGCCCAAACAAATCTCTATCCTTCCCGGGACACAGGTGTACGGACCTGGACAGGGAGTGAACAAGGGGAAGGGCCCAAACAAATCTCTATCCTTCCCGGGACACAGGTGTACGGACCTGGACAGGGAGTGAATGAGGGGGAGGGCCCAAACAAATCTGTATCCTTCCCGGGACACAGGTGTACGGACCTGGACAGGGAGTGAACAAGGGGGAGGGCCCAAACAAATCTCTATCCTTCCCGGGACACAGGTGTACGGACCTGGACAGGGAGTGACAATGGCCCATTGAACGAGGGGAAAAGGCGGAATAGGTGGACACCCAAAACAAATCTCTGTCCTTCCTAAACCTGATGAGCTCAGACCCCTCGGAGAGAAGGGAGGGTGAGAAGAGAGCAGTGGGAATTGATCCCTTGACCGATTGCCCATGGTGCGGGGCAGCAGAGTCAGCAGAGACCTTCCCTGTCATTGCCGGTTAACTGGACTCTGAAAACTCACACTCATTCCTCAAGCATACTTTATTTTACTTGTGCGCAAGGAGAACAGCGTGGCCCCTGTCACCCACCACTGTTCTGAAGTCTGAACAGAGAAATTCCTTCTTTATACAGAGCAGTTATTGATATTGGCCATTTAATAAACCATGTATGTTTGAATTCCTGACTTGCAAGATCAATTACCATTCACAATAGGGGTGTTAAAAGTCAATAAAAACTACAAGGTGACAACCAATAATACTTAGAAGTTAGTAAAGCAGTTGTCCCTTGGTTGCTGTGTTTCACAACATTCTGTTACTCTTATCTCACCTCTGAAACGGCTCCAAGAATCTGTGATGTGAAAGGAAGCTATTTCTCATCAGGGCTGTCTGCACCCTATCTGCAAATAATCCTTGCCTGGACATTGTGTTCAAAGTTCAAATCAAGTCAAGTTCATTGTCATTTAACTGTATTCATGTATACTGTCAAATGAGACAACCAGGGAGTGAAGCATAGTTGAACACATAACACACAATAACTTAGGAAAGTAAGAATTAAAACTACAAATTAATTATGCCTAGATAAACAAAGTGAAGTTTATAAATTAAATATTGTAAGGTACAGAACAAATTATCTGGTGACACTCTGAATGCAGGGAGTTCAGAAGCCTAATGGCCTGAGGGAAGAAACTGACGGCTTTTGTCTTTATGCATCGGAGTCTCCTGCCTGGTGGTAGAAAGTCAAAGAGGATGCTGGAAGGATGGGTGGGATCGTTGATAATACTAAGGGCCCTGTGTTTGCAGCGCACCGGATAAACGTCCCCGATGGATGGTAAGGAGACCCCTACAATCCTCTCTGATGTTCTCACAGTCCTTTGTAGGAACCTCCGGTCCGATGCTCGGCTGCTCCCAGACCAGAGGGAGATCCAGCTTGTCAGGACACTCCCAATGGTGCTCCTGTAAAATTCAGTTAAGATGGGAAGGAGGAGGCTCACTTACCTCAATCTCCATAGCGAGTGGAGGCGACATTGTACCTCTTGTTCAGGGAGGTTGCTATTGAGGGACCAGAGGAGGTTCTCCGTGATGTGAGCACTTACCTCTCTGCGGAGGAGCCTTGACTGAGCAGAGGGGGGTGTTCAACTGCACCCTCCTAAAGCCACAGCCATTCCCTTGGTCTCCACATTCAGACTCATCATTCACTATTACCTCTGTAAACCACATGCAACCTTGAGATACAGCTTCTTGCAGGCAGCCACAGAGCGAGGGAACACAATAGTCCGAACACCACAAAGAGTCAACCAACCAATATGTGAAAAAACGAGAACAAATCGTGCAAATAATAAAAAGCAAATAAACAGAACATGAACCTCAGACCCGAAGGCTCAGAGCCAGTTCAGAGTGAGGTGGTCCAGGAGCCCGATGGCTGCAGGCCACAGTCGCAGTGCCAGTTCAGTGTGAGGTGGACGGGGGCCCCGATGGCTGCAGGCCACAGTCGCAGAGCCAGTTCAGTGTGAGGTGGACGGGGGCCCCGATGGCTGCAGGCCACAGCCTCAGAGCCAGTTCAGTGTGAGGTGGTCCAGGACCCCGATGGCTGCAGGCCACAGTCGCAGAGCCAGTTCAGTGTGAGGTGTACGGGGACCCCGATGGCTGCAGGCCACAGTCTCAGAGCCAGTTCAGTGTGAGGTGTACGGGGAGTCCGATGGCTGCAGGCCACAGTCGCAGAGCCAGTTCAGTGTGAGGTGTACGGGGACCCCGATGGCTGCAGGCCACAGTCTCAGAGCCAGTTCAGTGTGAGGTGGACGGGGGCCCCGATGGCTGCAGGCCACAGTCGCAGAGCCAGTTCGGTGTGAGGTGGACGGGGAGTCTGATGGCTGCAGACCACAGTCGCAGAGCCAGTTCAGTGTGAGGTGGACGGGGAGTCTGATGGCTGCAGACCACAGTCGCAGAGCCAGTTCAGTGTGAGGTGGACGGGGAGTCTGATGGCTGCAGACCACAGTCGCAGAGCCAGTTCAGTGTGAGGTGGACGGGGAGTCTGATGGCTGCAGACCACAGTCGCAGAGCCAGTTCAGTGTGAGGTGGACGGGGAGTCTGATGGCTGCAGACCACAGTCGCAGAGCCAGTTCAGTGTGAGGTGGACGGGGAGTCTGATGGCTGCAGACCACAGTCGCAGAGCCAGTTCAGTGTGAGGTGGACGGGGAGTCTGATGGCTGCAGGCCACAGTCGCAGAGCCAGTTCAGTGTGAGATGGACGGGAGCCCGATGGCTGCAGACCACAGTCGCAGAGCCAGTTCAGTGTGAGGTGGACGGGGAGTCCGATGGCTGCAGACCACAGTCGCAGAGCCAGTTCAGTGTGAGGTGGACGGGGAGTCTGATGGCTGCAGGCCACAGTCGCAGAGCCAGTTCAGTGTGAGGTGGACGGGGAGCCCGATGGCTGCAGGCCACAGTCGCAGAGCCAGTTCAGTGTGAGGTGGTCCAGGAGCCCGATGGCTGCAGGCCACAGTCGCAGAGCCAGTTCAGTGTGAGGTGGACGGGGACCCCAATGGCTGCAGGCCACAGTCGCAGAGCCAGTTCAGTGTGAGGTGGACGGGGACCCCGATGGCTGCAGGCCACAGTCGCAGAGCCAGTTCAGTGTGAGGTGGACGGGGAGCCCGATGGCTGCAGGCCACAGTCGCAGAGCCAGTTCAGTGTGAGGTGGACGGGGAGCCCGATGGATGCAGGCCACAGTCGCAGAGCCAGTTCAGTGTGAGGTGGACGGGGAGTCCGATGGCTGCAGACCACAGTCGCAGAGCCAGTTCAGTGAAAGGTGGACGGGGAGCCCGATGGCTGCAGGCCACAGTCGCAGAGCCAGTTCAGAGTGAGGTGGATGGGGAGCCCGATGGCTGTAGGCCACAGTCGCAGAGCCAGTTCAGAGTGAGGTGGATGGGGAGCCCGATGGCTGTAGGCCACAGTCGCAGAGCCAGTTCAGTGTGAGGTGGACGGGGAGTCCGATGGCTGCAGACCACAGTCGCAGAGCCAGTTCAGTGTGAGGTGGACGGGGAGTCCGATGGCTGCAGGCCACAGTCGCAGAGCCAGTTCAGAGTGAGGTGGATGGGGAGCCCGATGACTGCAGGCCACAGTCGCAGAGCCAGTTCAGAGTGAGGTGGACGGGGAGCCCGATGGCTGCAGGCCACAGTCGCAGAGCCAGTTCGGTGTGAGGTGGACGGGGAGCCCGATGGCTGCAGACCACAGTCGCAGAGCCAGTTCAGAGTGAGGTGGATGGGGAGCCCGATGGCTGTAGGCCACAGTCGCAGAGCCAGTTCGGTGTGAGGTGGACGGGGACCCCGATGGCTGCAGGCCACAGTCGCAGAGCCAGTTCAGTGTGAGGTGCTCCAGGACACCAATGGCTGCAGGCCACAGTCGCAGAGCCAGTTCAGTGTGAGGTGCTCCAGGACACCAATGGCTGCAGACCACAGTCGCAGAGCCAGTTCAGAGTGAGGTGGATGGGGAGCCCGATGGCTGTAGGCCACAGTCGCAGAGCCAGTTCGGTGTGAGGTGGACGGGGAGCCCGATGGCTGCAGGCCACAGTCGCAGAGCCAGTTCAGTGTGAGGTGGACGGGGATCCCGATGGCTGCAGGCCACAGTCGCAGAGCCAGTTCAGTGTGAGGTGGTCCAGGAGCCCGATGGCTGCAGGCCACAGTCGCAGAGCCAGTTCAGTGTGAGGTGGACGGGGATCCCGATGGCTGCAGGCCACAGTCGCAGAGCCAGTTCAGTGTGAGGTGGTCCAGGACCGCGATGGCTGCAGGCCACAGTCGCAGAGCCAGTTCAGTGTGAGGTGGATGGGGACACCGATGGCTGCAGGCCACGGTCGCAGAGCCAGTTCAGTGTGAGGTGGTCCATGAGCCCGATGGCTGCAGGCCACAGTCGCAGAGCCAGTTCAGTGTGAGGTGGTCCAGGAGCCCGATGGCTGCAGGCCACAGTCGCAGAGCCAGTTCAGTGTGAGGTGGACGGGGACCCCGATGGCTGCAGGCCACAGTCGCAGAGCCAGTTCAGTGTGAGGTGGACGGGGACCCCGATGGCTGCAGGCCACAGTCGCAGAGCCAGTTCAGTGTGAGGTGGACGGGGAGCCCGATGGCTGCAGGCCACAGTCGCAGAGCCAGTTCAGTGTGAGGTGGTCCAAGAGCCCGATGGCTGCAGGCCACAGTCGCAGAGCCAGTTCGGTGTGAGGTGGACGGGGAGCCGAATGGCTGCAGGCCACAGTCGCAGAGCCAGTTCAATGTGAGGTGGTCCATGAGCCCGATGGCTGCAGGCCACAGTCGCAGAGCCAGTTCAGTGTGAGGTGGACGGGGAGTCTGATGGCTGCAGGCCACAGTCGCAGAGCCAGTTCAGTGAGAGGTGGACGGGGACCCCGATGGCTGCAGGCCACAGCCTCAGAGCCAGTTCAGTGTGAGGTGGTCCAGGACCCCGATGGCTGCAGGCCACAGTCGCAGAGCCAGTTCAGTGTGAGGTGGTCCAGGAGCCCGATGGCTGCAGGCCACAGTCGCAGAGCCAGTTCAGTGTGAGGTGGACGGGGACCCCGATGGCTGCAGGCCACAGTCGCAGAGCCAGTTCAGTGTGAGGTGGACGGGGACCCCGATGTGAGGTGGACGGGGACCCCGATGGCTGCAGGCCACAGTCGCAGAGCCAGTTCAGTGTGAGGTGGACGGGGAGCCCGATGGCTGCAGGCCACAGTTGCAGAGCCAGTTCAGTGTGAGGTGGACGAGGAGCCCGATGGCTGCAGGCCACAGTCGCAGAGCCAGTTCAGAGTGAGGTGGATGGGGAGCCCGATGGCTGTAGGCCACAGTCGCAGAGCCAGTTCAGTGTGAGGTGGACGGGGAGTCCGATGGCTGCAGACCACAGTCGCAGAGCCAGTTCAGTGTGAGGTGGACGGGGAGTCCGATGGCTGCAGGCCACAGTCGCAGAGCCAGTTCAGAGTGAGGTGGATGGGGAGCCCGATGGCTGTAGGCCACAGTCGCAGAGCCAGTTCGGTGTGAGGTGGACGGGGACCCCCATGGCTGCAGGTCACAGTCGCAGAGCCAGTTCAGTGTGAGGTGGACGGGGAGCCCGATGGCTGCAGGCCACAGTCGCAGAGCCAGTTCAGTGTGAGGTGGTCCAGGACACCAATGGCTGCAGGCCACAGTCGCAGAGCCAGTTCAGTGTGAGGTGGACGGGGAGTCCGATGGCTGCAGACCACAGTCGCAGAGCCAGTTCAGTGTGAGGTGGACGGGGAGTCCGATGGCTGCAGGCCACAGTCGCAGAGCCAGTTCAGAGTGAGGTGGATGGGGAGCCCGATGGCTGCAGGCCACAGTCGCAGAGCCAGTTCAGAGTGAGGTGGACGGGGAGCCCGATGGCTGCAGGCCACAGTCGCAGAGCCAGTTCGGTGTGAGGTGGACGGGGAGCCCGATGGCTGCAGACCACAGTCGCAGAGCCAGTTCAGAGTGAGGTGGATGGGGAGCCCGATGGCTGTAGGCCACAGTCGCAGAGCCAGTTCGGTGTGAGGTGGACGGGGACCCCGATGGCTGCAGGTCACAGTCGCAGAGCCAGTTCAGTGTGAGGTGGACGGGGGCCCCGATGGCTGCAGGCCACAGTCGCAGAGCCAGTTCAGTGTGAGGTGGTCCAGGACCCCAATGGCTGCAGGCCACAGTCGCAGAGCCAGTTCAGTGTCAGTTGGACGGGGACCCCGATGGCTGCAGGTCACAGTCGCAGAGCCAGTTCAGTGTCAGTTGGACGGGGACCCCGATGGCTGCAGGCCACAGTCGCAGAGCCAGTTCAGTGTGAGGTGCTCCAGGACACCAATGGCTGCAGGCCACAGTTGCAGAGCCAGTTCAGTGAGAGGTGGTCCAGGACCGCGATGGCTGCAGGCCACAGTCGCAGAGCCAGTTCAGTGTGAGGTGGACGGGAGGGAGGCCACAGTCGCAGAGCCAGTTCAGTGTGAGGTGGACGGGAGGGAGGCCACAGTCGCAGAGCCAGTTCGACACAGAGTGAGTAAGACCTCGGGAGCAGTGAGCTGACGCCCAGTTTGTCCCCCTCACCATTGACGCCTTAAACTTTTTAAACTGGCCTGGCTCTTAAATCAGCCAAACATCTGTTCGTTATCCGCTCTCGGGCCCAGGCCCCGCTGCTTCAGTCTGGCTCAAAATTTCAGCTCAGCCCCAAGTCCACTCCAGCAATGGCCGCTGTGGCTGGAGCTACTTTCTCGAACCTCTGCACCTTCCACATCCCGGCTGTGGTGTGGAGTCACCGACGCTGGGTTCGAGTCTTTGAGTAGCTTTGAATGTTTTTAATCGAGAGATTTATCGCTGATGTTGGGAGCAGCTGAGGCTGACACTGTGTCATTCACTGCTTGAAGGAAAATGTCTCCAGGAGCAGAGGGTATTGAGGGTGAGGAATCCTCGGGCTTACCTCCTCCGTTAGATAACTCACTCTCAGGTCACTGATAATTGGTCCGTCATTGTCATATGGACCAAAATGCAGTGAAAAGCTTCTGTTTGCCATCTATACACACCTTTTCCATCTACACGTACAATACTATACATTATACAACATATACACTCAGTGACCACATGACTAAACCTGCTCGTTAATACAAATATCTAATCAGCCAATCATGTGGCTGCAACTCAATGTGTAAGAGCATGCAGACGTGGTCAAGAGGCTCAGTTGTCGTTCAGGCCAAACATCAGAATGGGGAAGAAATTAAAGTGACTTTGACCATGGAATGATTGTTGGTGCCAGACAGGGCGGTTTGAGCATCTCAGAAACTGCTGATCTCCTGGGATTTTCATGCACAACAGACTCTAGTCTACAGAGAATAGTGTGAAGAACAGAAAACATTCAGTGAGTGTCAGTTCTGTGGGTGAAAATGCCTTTTTAAATGAGGGAGGTCAGGGGAGAATGGCCAGACTGGTTCAGGCTGACAGGAAGGCGACAGTAACTCAAATAACCGCACGTCACAACAGTGGTGTGCGAAAGAATCCATAACATGTCAAACTTTGAAATGGATGGGCTGCAGCAGCAGAAAACCATGAACACACACCCAGCGGCCAGTTGATTATGTACGGGAGGTTTCATGGCTGACATCTCGGTCTCTAAGCTCTCCTTCCCCACCCCTTCTCATCCAATTTTAACCCAAAAGGTCTTTTAACCTCACACCTGAATGTCAAAAGTGGGAGTGAGATTTGCAAGGTTCCTATGCTCTGAGTGAACAGATTCCTCTCCCCTTTCAGCCCGAAGAAGCCCATCTTCCTGACCAGATGAGGCAAGCAGTCCGTGGGCAGCACTGCCACCATGTGGCTCAGTTAGGAACAACCAGCAGCCTTCCCTCCCACTCCCTCTTACTCCCTATCCCTCTCCCATCCCCCCTCCACTCTCCATCGTCCCTCCTCTCCCTCCCCCTCCCTCTCCCTACCCCTCCCCTCTCCTTCCTCTTCTCCTCCATCCCACTTCCCTCCCCTTTCCCTCTCACTCCCCTTCTCCTTCCCCTCCCCCTCTCTCCCTCCCCTCCTGCCCTTTCTCCCTCGCAGTCCCCTCTCTTTTCCCCTTCCCTTTACCCCTTCTCTCCCACTTCTCTCTCCCCTTCCCTTCCTCTGCCTTTCCCACTCCTCTCCCTCTCCTCCCCACTCCGTCCCCTCTCCCTCACTTCTCCTTCCCCCTCTGTCCCTGCCCTTTCCCCCCTCTCTCCCTACACTCCCTTCCCCTCTCCCTAACCCTTTCCTCCCCTCTCCCGCCTCCTTCCTCCCCCTCTCCCTCTCTTCTCCCTTTCCATCGCCATCCCTCCTTTCTCCCTCCTCTTTCCTCTCCTCCTTCCCCTCTCTATCTGTCCTCCTTACCCTCACCCTCTCCCCCTCCCTCTATCCCCTCCCCACATCATCACTCTCTCTCTGATGCTTTCTTTCTCTCAGGGTGGTAAGACAGACACCGAGCTGGAAGGCCGTCAGCCCTCAGTGAGGAGATTTGCTTTTCCTGTCGAGCGGCCCCGGAAATTCTATTGTCCATCGGTGACTGAGACGGCACAGTGTGAGGGGTCAGCGAGACGGTGGGGTGACGCTCTACAACAAGTGATCTGTGATAAGGAACTGCATGCCGACTGGATTTAGTGGGCTGGGGCTGAGAGTTCTTCCCAGTCTGATCTTCAGGGTCCTGCATCCCCGGGACCCGGGGAACGTCACCGGCAAACGCCAGCCCAGGCCGCTGAAGAGTACAGGCGGTGTAACCCACTCAAAATGCTGGAGGGATGGTCAAAGTTCAAAGTAACTTTATTATCAAAGTACAAATATATCACCATATACAACCCTGAGATTCATTTTCGTGCAGGAATTCACGGCAAATACAGAAAAACAAAATCAGTGAAAGACCCCCAACCCTCAGGACAAACAACCAACTCTCCAAAAAAAAGTCCAACAAACTGTGCAAATGCAAAAAGAGAGAATGAAAGAAATAAATAAATATGAGAACATGAGATGAAGGGTCTTTGAAAGTGAGTGAAGCTACCCTCCCTGGTGCAGGAGCCTGATGTTCTGATCTGTTGCTGAATCTGATGCTGTGGGTCTGGTCTGGTTGGCTGTAAGAAGGGGTCATGACCTCAGCAGGCCAGGCAGCACCTATCTCAAAGCTTTGGGCCGAGATCCATAATTATGTGTGTTTTACTCTGGAGAGTCTCGACAAGCTGTTGCCTCACACTCCGGAGACCCACCAGGGTCGGTGCTGTCTGCACGGAGTTTGCACGCTCTTCCTGGGACCCCCGTGGGTGCCTCTGGGCTGTTCCAGTTGCCTCCCACAGCTGAAAGGATCGGGGGGGGGGGGGGGGGGTGTAAGTCAATGCCGGTGGGGGTGGCAAAGGAAGAGGAGATGAGGGAACGTGTGAGAGGGAATGCACAGTCGGGGTAGTGGAGAATAACGGGAGAGGGGAAAGGGATGTTAGGATTACTTTACAGGGAGCTGGCACAGAGATTATGGGCTGAATGTTCACCTTCTGTGAAACGTCTGTAAAATATAGGAGCAAAATTAGGCCATTTAGCCCATCAAGGCTGCTATACCATTCCATTATGGCTGATTTATTATCCCTCTCAACCCCATTCTCCTGCCTTCTCCCCAAAACCTTTGACAACCTTACTAATCAAGAGTTTATTAACCTGCACTTTAATGTACCGAAGGACTTGGCCTCCACTGCCGCCTGTGGCAATGAATTCCACAGATTCACCACCCTCTGGCTAAAAAGTTCATCATCTCTATTCTAAAGGGACTTCCTTCTATTCTGTACCCTCTCACTCCCTCAGCATAGGAAAAATCCTCCCCACATCCACTCTATCTAGGCCTTTCAATATTCGATAGGTTTCAATGAGATCCCCCTCGTTCTTCTAAACTCAGCAAGTACAAGCCCAGAGACATCAAAGGCTCTCCATACATTGTTTTAATTTATTCATTTTTCACTCTCTCTCTACCCCCCCCCCCCCCCGCCCCCAGGGGTCACTGGCGTTCACTAACTGCTACACCAGCAGTTAACTGCCTCATCCTTCGGAATCTGGAGCCTCCGGAAGGAACCCACATACCCAGGATGGGTTTCTAATGCCAAATGTAGAGAGCGCTAGGTAGGAGTGAGATGTACGCTGCCTGACTTTACGGAATGAGGGTGGTAAGAGTCTCCCCTTCTTTAAATCAGTGGACACCAGGCTGTCCATCACCCTGACCTGTCTGGATGAGCTCCGTCCGCTGGTGCTGACAAACACCGTCGAGTGCTTTGGGAGAGTGGTCATGGCCCCTCGGGGACAGTCAGATCTGCTTCAGTTTTCCTGTGGCCAGAGCAGATCTGATATCATTGGCTCTCCACTCTGCTCTGAGCCGTCTGAACGACAGACAAATCTGTCAGACCGTTGTTCATCAAGCTCAGCTCAGTGTTTAACATTACCAACCTCTCCGCAAACAGATTCCGTCGGCCGTCCCCAGAACAAGGGCGATTGGGAACAACCTCTCCTCCTCACCGACCGTCAGCGCTGCCTGCTGAGCGCGTGGCTCCGCTCTCGACACAACCGCGAGTGTGTGACCAAGCATAGCTCCAAAGCAATCACCGACGACACCCCTGCGGGTGGGAGCGAGGTGCCGCAGAAACAAACTCACGCCGACCCTCAACGAAACCAAGGAGCTGGTCGTTGGTTTCATAAGGAGGGAGGTGAGAGACCACAATGGTGGGCCAGAGATGGAGAGAGCCTGCAGCTTCAGACTCCTGGGTGTTAACAGATGGCCTGTCCTAGCTCTCCTCGAGGAAGGCATGCCCACCTCTTTACTTTCAGACAAATCCAAGCTTTAATTTCTCACTAATACTCAAAGTTGAGTTTCCTGCACAAACACAGATAAATGTCTACAAGGTTGCAACGAAAAACTTACTTGCAAAAGGATCACAAGCACGTAGTATCGTAGAAGCAATATTCATAAGGAAAGCATAACTTAACATTAATTATACACATCTTTATAGTAAGGTGCTTGCGCTGGGGTAAGTGGAGGGGGTTGGGGGAGAGGAAGATCGCAATGGGAGGGGGAGAGGGGGCTGCAGGGTTATGATGTTTCCATCATTCATTCTATAGGGTTTCTTGTTTTGTGGATGTCTAAGAATTTCAGGTAGCATAGTGTATACGTTCTCTGATATTAAATGGAACCATTTGATGGGACACAATTAGCAACAAACTCCGTCAGTGAGCAACGTGATCACAGTGTTGCTGTACCGAGGCAGTGCCGGTTGGTTCAAGACCGGACGGTTGAAGGGCAGTCGCTGTTCCTGAACTCGGTTATTTGGGAGTCAGGCTTCCGGACCTCCTGCCCAATGGGAGTTGATGGTCCTCTCACAAACCTCTGCAGATGTGCTGGTGAAAGTTCCCTGACGCATTGTGTCGTGGCCTGGGACGACCATTTCAAATCCCAGGAACACAAGAGTCAGGGACATAGCCTGGTCCATCACAGACATTTCCTTCCCCACCACTGGGCATCTACAGGAGGCACTGCCTCAAAAAACAACCTATCATCTATTGTGTGGATTTTATTTATTGAGTCACAGCACAGAATAGGCATCCCAGCCCTTCGAGCTGCACAGCCCAACAATCTCCACCCCCCCCAATCTAACCCCAGTTTAATCACGGGACAATTTACAATGACCAACTAACCTACTAACCTACTTTGGACTGTGGGAGGAAACCAAACCCCACACGGTCATGGGTAGCGGTGGGAATTGAACCCGCCGCCAGTACTGTAAAGCGTTGTGTAAACCACTATGCCACCATGCTATTCCTCATACCCACTATGTCAGGCAGAGGAACAGAGTCAGAGGAATCCAGGTTCAGGAACAGCAACTTTCCTACAACTACCACGTTGTTGAACTGTACACAGCCCTCACTCTCCCTCAGATGGGTCCCCTCGTACGACCACGGACCTCTTCCTGATTGTGGTTTTCTGCTTTACAGTATCTCTGTTTCCTTCACCATCTGGTGAAATTTGTGGATGATTGGCATTCTGTGTGCTGTCTATACCCAGGTGCCTGTGTCTTCATCGTCCCTGCTCCTCACTGTGATAATTAACACAGCTCCAGCCCCTGCACTGACCGCTGGGTACAGGTATCACTGACCCCCCCCCCACAGGGACAGGTATCACTGACCACTGGGTACAGGTATCTCTGACCCCCCCCCAGGGACAGGTATCACTGACCCCCCCCCCCCAGGTACAGGTATCACTGACCCCCCCCCCCCAGGGACAGGTATCACTGACCACTGGGTTCAGGTATCTCTGACCCCCCCCCAGGGACAGGTATCTCTGACCCCCCCCCAGGTACACGTATCTCTGACCCCCCCCCCCCCCAGTGACAGGTATCACTGACCACTGGGTACAGGTATCTCTGACCCCCCCCAGGGACAGGTATCACTGACCACTGGGTACAGTATCACTGACCCCCCCCCCAGGGACAGGTATCTCTGACCCCCCCCCAGGTACAGGTATCACTGACCCCCCCCCCCCAGTGACAGGTATCACTGACCACTGGGTACAGGTATCTCTGACCCCCCCCAGGGACAGGTATCACTGACCACTGGGTACAGGTATCACTGACCCCCCCCCCCAGGGACAGGTATCTCTGACCCCCCCCAGGTACAGGTATCACTGACCCCCCCCCCAGTGACAGGTATCACTGACCACTGGGTACAGGTATCTCTGACCCCCCCCCCAGGGACAGGTATCTCTGACCCCCCCCCAGGGACAGGTATCACTGACCACTGGGTACAGGTATCTCTGACCCCCCCCCCCCCCAGGGACAGGTATCACTGACCCCCCCCAGGGACAGGTATCTCTGACCCCCCCCCAGGGACAGGTATCACTGACCACTGGGTACAGGTATCTCTGACCCCCCCCCCCAGGGACAGGTATCACTGACCACTGGGTACAGGTATCACTGACCCCCCCCAGGGACAGGTATCTCTGACCCCCCCCCCAGGGACAGGTATCACTGACCCCCCCAGTGAACAGGTATCACTGACCCCCCCCCCCAGTGTGCAGGTATCACTGACCCCCCCAGTGAACAGGTATCACTGACCCCCCCCAGTGAACAGGTATCACTGACCCCCCCCCCAGTGTGCAGGTATCACTGACCCCCCCCAGTGAACAGGTATCACTGACCCCCCCCCCAGTGAACAGGTATCTCTGACCCCCCCCAAGTGAACAGGTATCACTGACCCCCCCCCTAGTGTGCAGGTATCACTGACCCCCCCAGTGAACAGGTATCACTGACCCCCCCCTAGTGTGCAGGTATCACTGACCCCCCCCAGTGAACAGGTATCACTGACCCCCCCAGTGAACAGGTATCACTGACCCCCCCGAAGTGAACAGGTATCACTGACCCCCCCCCAGTGAACGTATCACTGACCCCCCCCCTAGTGTGCAGGTATCACTGACCCCCCCAGTGAACAGGTATCACTGACCCCCCCCCAGTGAACAGGTATCACTGACCCCCCCCCCAGTGAACGTTATCACTGACCCCCCCCCCTAGTGAACGTATCACTGACCCCCCCCCAGTGTGCAGGTATCACTGACCCCCTCCCCAGTGAACAGGTATCACTGACCCCCCCCCCAGTGAACAGGTATCACTGACCCCCCCCCCCAGTGTGCAGGTATCACTGACCCCCCCCCCCCAGTGAACAGGTATCACTGACCCCCCCCCAGTGAACAGGTATCACTGACCCCCCCCCCCAGTGTGCAGGTATCACTGACCCCCCAGTGAACAGGTATCTCTGACCCCCCCCCAGTGAACAGGTATCACTGACCCCCCCCCAGTGAACAGGTATCACTGACCCCCTCCCCCAGTGTGCAGGTATCACTGACCCCCCCCCCCCCAGTGAACAGGTATCACTGACCCCCCCAGTGAACAGGTTTCACTGATGCCCCCGGGTACAGGTATCACTGATGCCCCCGGTACAGGTATCACTGATGCCCACCCCCGTTACAGGTATAACTGCCCCTCCGGGTACAGGTATCACTACCCCCTGGGTGTAAGCATCGCCTTGCGAGAGGTGCAGGCAATTGGTAACAGGCACCTTGGGCAGCCTCAGCAGCGGATGAATAACTCCCACTGACTTGTCCTCGTCTGTCCGTAAATACAGGAATGTTGGGGCTGAGGTGTGAGCAGAACACGAGGAGCTGTCCCTCTGTGCAACCCGCACACCACACATCCACTCACCTTCTGGTTCTATTCCCATCAAAAATGCCTTCTTTCTAAAGCAGACCTGAGCAGATCCCTTCCACCAACATCCTCCTCCATCTAATGGAACCTGTCCTCACCCTCGGTGATGTCCCCCATTCCACCATTCCCCATTCCCGTTTCCCTCTCCCCTTTATCTCCTTACCTGCCCATCTGGTGCTCCTCCCCCTTCCCTTCCTCCCTGGCCTTCTGTCCTCTCCTAGCAGACTCCCTTTTCTCCAGCCCTTTATCTCTTTCACTAGTTGACTTTCCAGTTCTTTAATTCACCCCTCCCAATTTCACCTCTCACCACTCCCCCGCCTCTTACTCTGACGCTCCTTTTCGGTCCCGAAGAAGGTCTCGGCCCGAACGTCCGTAGATGCCCCATGGCCTGCTGAGTTCCAACAGCTTTGTGTGTGTGTGTTCCTCGGATTTCCTGCCGATTTCCTCCTGTCTGTGCTACTCTGATAGTTAATTAATTCTCTCTGTAGCCACCATTCTGTTATCGAAATGTAGTTTTACTGGAGTGTAAAAGCCATACCAAATTCATGCTCAGTAGATGAGCTTTGTCTGGTCTCCTGGTGCACACCAACTTTTGAATAAATCGCCCGTTATCTCAAACACCAACTGTGTGGCCTTCAGTGTGGTTTTACAGGTGGTGACAGGAATGACAGGCCTGCATAGGAATTGTGACTTGTGTATCGTTATGGTCTGTTTGTGACCAGGGAGGGGGAGAGGGAGAGGGGGAGAGAGAGAGAGGGAGAGGGGGAGAAGGGGAGAGGGGAGAGGGAGATAGGGAGAGGCAGAGAGGGAGGAGAGAGGGGGAGGGAGATGAAGAGGGGAGGAGGGGAGAGGGGAGGGAGGGAGAGAGAGAGAAAAGGAGGAATGAAAAGGTGAAGAGCAGGAATGGTTGGTGGAAAGTGACCGTCTCGCATCAGAGAGGGATTCTCTTTATCATCTCAGATCGCTTTTAAAGAGTAAATCTCTCCCACTCACAGACCCCTGATAAAGACGGTGTCTCTCCTGGACGGTGCCTGTGGTGCGTGTTGTGATGCTGATCTCTGTCCCTGCCGATTCCGGCTTCTCCAATCTCCCGTGTTCCTGCCATCAACCCCACTGGGGACAATACCCTTCCTCACCTCCCCCTCCCTGTCCCACGTTCCTGTCCTCACCACCCCGGAACTCCACGTCCCATATCACCACGGTAACCATTCACACCCAAATGCTAAATGATGCTCAATGATGTTTATTGCAAAAACAAAGTTGTACAAAGAAGGCAGGAGGCAATCAGACAATCTCTTCTGTCTCCAAAGCATCTCTTTGCAAAGCTTCTCGTGCACAGGGAGGTGTACGATGTTCCTGTGATGATGGTCCTGGTCCGACATGCCACCCGTTCTGGGACACAGGTCAGCCGGAGACTCTCCAGTTGGTCCCCTGTCAGCAACAGGATTATGGGAAATGGAGCCTGCTCTCAGTCACCTCCTGCACGGGTCTAGCGGATCTGTAAATTACGTTACGCTCAAGCCATTAAGCTGCTTGCTGTTTGGCAAGCTGGTTTGGGCACCTTCCCTCCAATACAGGTCTTTGTTGGGGTGAGGTGTTTCTGCTGGGGTGATACAGTGGCAATATGACAGATACAGAGAGGTTGTGTCTTCAATGGCCTTCCCACCCTATACCCTCAAACACCAGTGCCTGAAAGCTTGGTGCAGTCAGGCAAGCCGGGACTCCGACTGGGAATTCCTAGTGCCCAGAGAATTTGAGGAAATGGGGAAGCTATGAGGGTTGTGTAGGCTCTCTCTCAGGTCAAGAGCCAGAATGGTGGGAGTGCAGGATGTGGTGGCCTGGGCCAGCAAGGGTTATAGTGCAAAGGTCAAGAGAATGAACTGAAGGAAAGGCTCCTGAAGACAAAGGTGAGAACTGAGTGATAGAGGGTAAAATTCAGGCCTAGAGAAATTCTAGAAAAGAGGTTCCCTGGTCCAGTGTGGGTGAGAGGGGGAGTTCAGGGCAATGGAACTGACGAGTTGACTGCCTCAGAGAGGCAGAGGACAAAAGACACATGGTCAAGGGGAATAGAGGTTACAAACGTTTGGACAATGGGACTGATGATTAGAGGGAGACGGAAGTTATGGCACCAGGACCAGAGAGAATGGAAAGGCAAAGTTGGGCCTGGGAGTGAGGTTGGTGAGAGGACAACGCTCAGGGGTAGATAACTTTGAAGAGAGTATTCTCCGAAGGAGAGGAGGGGAAGGGACTGATTGGTCCATGGAAGCTCATAGCCCCTCATAATGAGGTCCATCGGAGGTCCCATTCCCTCCTGCTTTCTGCAGCAGAGACGGTCCACCCAGTTGTTCTCCTGACAGAGACAGGAGCAGGGGTCAGAGCGGTTCTTGCCGCTTGCCAACAGAGCAAGGAGTTTTGGAGCAGTCCCGCTTCACGGCGTTGGCCATGATGTACTCTCTGAGGTAGCGCCTCAGATGTTTCCGGCGAATGTCGGTTCTGGGCAGCAGGAAATGGAGGGGGGCCAGCCGGTAGTGTATGATGCCTGGTGAGGCCATCAGACTGTTCATCCAGCTGGAGAAGGCCCGACGGTCTGAGGAGAAGAGGATGTCTTTGTTCCCAGTACTATGGCCTCCTGAGACTTCTGTCAGCCTCTCACTGAAGGCCTGGTGGAAGCTGTTGGAATGGGTACGGGACGAGGCCCGCTTCTCGCAGTTTCTGTATGAGCCTGAGAGTGAGATACCGATTTTGTAGTTCACCCCAATACTGGCCTCCACACCAAGGCAGTCCCCTACCGCTCTAGCAGTGAGGCCCTGAGAATAGGCCTTACAGGTGCGGATGGCCGTCACGTCCTTGTAGGAACCACCCAGCTCCACTGACCGGAAGTAATGTGTCCCAAAAGTCTCCACTATTTGGCGATACTGGTCTCGGGCTTCCACATAGGAGCTGCTGGCGATTTCTTTGAGCTGGTTGGAGAACTCAGATGCCAGAGGGGGTGGGTTCATCAAACGGAAATGGTAAAGGCGGCAATGGAACTTTTGGCTGGAAAAGCTGTAGTGGGCTGATCGGGCTTTACGGTAGGCAAATGACATGGCCCGAGATTTGGAGCCAGCCACTGTTGCACCTACTGACACTGCCTTTACGGATAACCCCAGACCAGCACCCCAGCCATTGCCTACCCTGGAGCTGACCGAATTGCTGAAGTCAGAGACTGAGTGGAAGAACTGGCTGGACACAGACCGGCGGCATCTACGTTGGGCTCGCCAATCCACCACGGCCAGGGGAAGACGCTGCCGTCTACCCCCCATCAGAGTATTCCTGCAGAGCTTGCAGGCCCCGTCTGGATGACTCCAGCTCTCCACGTCCACCACGTACGCCCCCTTGCGGTCCAAAGTTACCACATCAAAACCCTCGCCGGCCAGACTGCTCCCTGGTACTGGGGACGCACGGTGGCATTCTCTGGCACTGCCCGTCTGGCAGATAGCCCCCACACCCCCCAGGAACAGGAGAGCCCAGAGCAACATTCCCATTTTCCATCCCTTCCCAGCATCCATTGCAATGTTGACAGGTCTTCCCTCGATCAACGGAGAGCGGTCAATCTGTAATGAGAATGGGAGATGGGGGTCACCAATGGATGGCATCACACATTCACCCCTCCCCACCATCCGTGCCATCAGAAAGGGACCCTCCCATGACCTACCCCTTCATAGAGGGTCCCTCTGTTGGACCTGAAGGAACTAAAACATGAAATGACATTAAACTTGAATGAGTCAAGGACGTTGGCTGGCCCAGGGCCACCATTTTGTGAATATGCTGCAACCTCCAACTGGTGATACGTTCTTGCTCAGGGTTGATAGGTCAACGCAGGTAAAAGTAGACACAATGGGACACTGTTATAAGATGCTATATTAGAGATAATTTCCAAGGAGAAAGCTATTTGTGAGATGTTCTTTGGTGATATGGAAGATAGAAGCTTATGAAAAAGGCTGAGCAACACATGCAAAATGTTGGAGGAGCTCAGCAGATCAGCAGCTACAATGGGTCGACATTTAGTACGACAACCCTTCACCTTGACCTGAAGAAACCTGAGCCCGGAAGTGACAGAACTAGTCTGGCTTGCTCCGATTCAGGGGGAACAAAGGAAAGGAGATGAGGTACTCATCCACTTTTGGGAGAAGAGGACTAATGCATTGCTGCCTTGTACCAGAGCTGGTGGAAAATCAGCAGGAGGAACCCAGCAGGTCAGGCAGCTGCTATGGAGGGAAATAAACAGTTGTTGTTTTGGCCCAAGACTCTTCATCAGTAGCTTATGAAAGGGCAGTCTGTGTCTGTGACCCGAAGGAACCTGATATTTTCAAGGTGAAGCTGAACTACCGTCTCCTCAATATTGTGCCTCATGGGGAAGGTTTGGGGACGGAGATGGGAGTTAAAGGTCAGGTTAGGGTTTGGGGACGGAGATGGGAGTTAAAGGTCAGGTTAGGGTTTGGGGACGGAGATGGGAGTTAAAGGTCAGGTTAGGGTTTGGGGACGGAGATGGGAGTTAAAGGTCAGGTTAGGGTTTGGGGACGGAGATGGGAGTTAAAGGTCAGGTTAGGGGTTGGGGACGGAGATGGGAGTTAAAGGTCAGGTTAGGGTTTGGGGACGGAGATGGGAGTTAAAGGTCAGGTTAGGGTTTGGGGACGGAGATGAGAGTTAAAGGTCAAGTTAGGGTTTGGGGATGGAGATGGGAGTTAAAGGTCAGGTTAGGGTTTGAGGACGGAGATGGGAGTTAAAGGTCAGGTTAGGGGTTGGGGACAGAGATGGGAGTTAAAGGTCAGGTTAGGGTTTGGGGACGGAGATGGGAGTTAAAGGTCAGGTTAGGGTTTGGAGACGGAGATGGGAGTCCCCTCTCTCTCTATCAATCTACCTCTCCCTCTCCCTCTATCAATCTCTCTCCCTCTCTCCCCCCTCTCTCTCGCTATCAATATACCTCTCCCCCCCTCTCTCTCGATCAACCTCTCCCCCTCTCTCTATCTATCATCCCTTCCCCCCTCTCTCTATCAATCTCTCTCCCTCTCTACCCCACTCTCTCCCTCTCTCAGTCTACCTCTCCCCCCTCTCTCTATCTATCAATGTACCTCTCCCCCCTCTCTCTCTCTATCAATCTACTTCTCCCCACTCTCTCTCTATCTATGAATCTCTCTCCCTCTCTCCCCCCTCTCTCTCTCTATCAATATACCTCTCCCCCACTCTCTCTCTCTATCAGTCTACCTCTCCCCCTGTCCCTCTGCAGTCTCTCACCTTCCAGCCAATATGCCCTGAACAATTTGACAGCCTGCGAACACAGCAAAGAAGGTTCTCAACATTTTGAAGGAGATCTTGACTGGCTAGGCAAATGGTCCAAGGATTGGTAAATGGCCTTCAATTCAAATCAGGGCCAAATGTTATATTTTGTGAAGTTAGATCAGGGTAGGATTTGTACAGTGAGTTTATAATGCCCTGGCGAGTATTGTGGAACAGAGGGACTAAGTGACTAAGTGCATACAGTCATAGAACACTTCTACACAGTTACAGGCTCTTTGGCCATCCGGTCCATACTGAATTCTGGCTAGTTCCATCGTCCTGCACTTGAATCATAGCCATCCATAACTCTCCACACCCTTCCACACCCGTCCATACTCCTCCACACCTCTCCACACCCCTCCATACCACTCTTCCCTGCTCCTCCATACCCCCCATCCAAGGACCTATCCAAACCTCTCTTGAATACTGACATTAAACCTGCATCCACCACTTCTACTGGCACCTCATTTCACCCTCTCATTGCCCTCTGAGAGTTGGGTGGGTACCCACATTCTTCAATCATACCGGTGCCTAAACCTGCCTCGATGACTCTCATCCAATAGCACCTACATCCACGGTGATGAAACCCATCAACTCCTCCCTGAAAAGTGACTAGGATCCATTTGCCCAGCATCACATCAGGTAAACAACAGATGCCATTTCATTGGCTCTTCGCTTCATCCTGGGACATCTGAACAGCGAAGATGCATTCATCAGGATGCTCTTCATTGGCCCCAGCTCAGCATTCAATACCATCACTTCCTCCAAGCTAATCAATAAGCTTCAGGACCTCGGCCTCAAGGCCTCCGTGTGCAATTGCATCCGCGATTTCCTCTCTTGCAGACTCCAGTCAGCTCAGATTGGCAACAACATCTCCATCACCACAGTCTGCATGCTTAGTCCCTACTCCACTCACTTTACACCTATGATTGTGAGGCTTCAAAGCTCTATTTAAGTTTAGGTGGGAGACTGAAAATCTGGCTGAGCGGTGCCACAACAACAAAAGCCTCTCACTCAATGTCAGCAAGACCAAAAAGATGATTATTGAGGAGGAAACCCAAGGTCTATGAACCAGTCTTCTTTGGGGCATGAGAGGTAGAGAGGGTCAGAAACTGTCCATTCCTCTATGTTACTATTTCAGAGGATCTCTCCTGAACCAGACATGAGTGTTATTGCAAAGAAAGCACAACAGCACCGTTTGCTAAGATTCAGCGTGTCTTCTATAACTTTGACAAACTTTTATAGATAAGTGGTGGAGAGTATACCGACTGGCTGCATCGCAGCCTGGTGTGGAAACACCAGTGCCCTTGAATGTAAAATCCTACAAAAAGTAGTGGATATGGCCCAGATCAGCACTGGTAAAGTCCTCCCAGCCATTCAGCACATTTACACAGACCATTGTCGCAGGAAAGCAGGGACCTCCCGCACACAGGCCATGCTCTCTTCTCACTGTTGCCATCAGGAGTCTCAGGACCCACAACACCAGGTTCAGGAACAGTTATTACCCCTCAACGATCAGGAGCTTTGGCACAGAGTTTATGTATATTCCTTTGTCCCCGTTGAAGAAAGGACAGACTGGCAGTGGAAAAGGTTGTGTTTTTGATTCAGAAGGTCTGCAGGGATAAGCCAATAAGCCTGACATCAGGGATTAGAAGTTACCGGAGGGTATTCAGACACACAGGATTCTACCTGCGTTTGGAAAGACATGGAATGATTTAGGAAATTTGGCATAGCTTTGAACACAAGAAGTTGTATCTCACCAAACTGTCTGAAGTCTTGTACACGCCGGAATTATGGAGATTGAGAGGGGATCTGATTGCAACATATAAGATTATTAAGGGATTGGACAAGATAGAGGCAGGAAATATGTTCCAGATGCTGGGAGAGTCCAGTACCAGAGGGCATGGTTTGAGAATAAGGGGTAGGTCATTTAGGACAGAGTTAAGGAAAAACTTCTTCTCCCAGAGAGTTGTGGGGGTCTGGAATGCACTGCCTCAGAAGGCAGTGGAGGCCAATTCTCTGGATGCTTTCAAGAAGGAACTAGATAGGTATCTTATGGAAAGGGGAATCAAGGGATATGGGGACAAGGCAGGAACCAGGTATTGATAGTAGATGATCAGCCATGATCTCAGAATGGTGGTGCAGGCTCGAAGGGCTGAATGGTCTACTTCTGCACCTATTGTCTATTGTCTAAATGATGCCCGGGAGGACTGATGAGAGCAGGATGGTGGACATTGTCTGCGTGGATTTTAGTTTAACTTTTGGCAAAGGTCTGCATAGTCCAAGTCAAATTTATTGTCAGTTAACTATATACATGTATATAATGTGTATAACCATATAATGTATATAGAAATGCGACGTCTCTTTGAACCAGGGTGTAAAACACATAACACATGATAACTTACGAAGGTAAGGATAAAATCAACAGATGAATCACACATAATAACAAACTAAGTTGCGTTAATAGGAAATATTGTAAGGTGTGAAACAAATAAACCAGCGACACATTGAATATGATGTGGTAGGGAGATCAGAAGCCTAATTGCCTGGGGAAAGAAACTGTTTCCCATCCCGACCGTTCTTGACTTTATGGATCAGAGTCTCCTGCCTGATGGTAGAAAGTCAAAGAGGATGCTGGATGGATGTGTGGGATCGTTGATAATACTAAGGGCCCTGCATGTGCAGCTCTCCTGATAGATGTCCCCGTTGAGTGTTAGGGAGACCTCTATGATCCTCTCAGCCATTCTCGTAGCCCTTTGTAGGAACTTCCGGTCCGATGCTCTGCTGTTCCCATACCAGATGGAGAGGCAGCTTGTCAGGATGGTGCTCCTGTAAAATTCAGTTAAGATGGGGAGATGAGGGGGGAGAGGGAGCCTTTCTTGCCTCAGTTTTCTTAGGAAGTGGAGGCGCTGGAGAGCTTTCTTGTTCAGGGAGGTGATATGAAGGAACCAGGTGAGGTCACCTGTGATGTGGACTCCCAGGAAATTAGTGCACTTAACTCTGTCTGCAGAGGAACCACATATTCGCAGAGGGCGATGGTTCATTGTCTGCTTGGGAAGGTGTGATCACATGGGAACTAGGGTGAGCGAGCGACTGGGATCTAAAATGGGAGATGGAAGGATCAGAGGCCTGTGGTCAGTGGTGTGCTCCGGGGGTCAGGGGTCAGGGGTCAGTGTTGCTTGTCATTTGTACAATCAGCTTGGATGAGAATGGAGGTGCATGATTAATAAATTAGTGTGGTGGGCAGTAAAGAAGGTTGGTGTAAGGTTATAACAGGATGGAGCAAAGATGTAATGGCTCTACTGGTGTGTCTTTATTTCAGACGGTCTGACAAAGGAATGGCAGATGAAATTTAAGTCAGATAAGTTCGAGGTGAATTTGGAAAGTTAAATCACAGCAGGACAGAACAAGTGGTCGAGGCAGCAACAATTACGACGTTTAGGAGGCATTTAGACCGTGATGGGTAGATAGCGTTTACAGGGATACGGGAGCTAACGCAAGCAAACAGGATCAGCTCAACAAGGGAGATTGGTTGGTTTGGATGAGTTGTTTGGAAGGCCTTGTTTCAGTGTGGGACATCTCTGTGAATGCACAATTGCCTAGTGGCAGTTTTCTCACTGACCCCATCACACAGAGGAAATGGTAAAGGCTGAAGGACGGATTGGAATGCAAATAATAGACAATAGGTGCAGAAGTAGACCATTCGGCCCCTCGAGTCTGCACCGCCATTCTGAGATCATGGCTGATCATTCACTATCAATACCCAGTCCCTGCCTTGTCCCCATATCCCTTGATTCCCCTATCCATTGGATATCTATCCAGCTCCTTCTTGAAAGCATCCAGAGAATTGGCCTCCACCGTCTTCCGAGGCAGTGCATTCCACACCTCCACCACTCTCTGGGAGAAGAAGCTCTTCCTCAACTCTGTTTTAAATAACTGACCTCTTATTCTCAATCCACGCCCCCTGGTACTGGACTCTCCCAACATCTGGAACATATTTCCTGCCTCAATCCTATCAAATCCTTTAATTATCTTAAACGTTTCAATCAGATCCCCTCTCAATCTCCTCAATTCCAGCGTGTACAAGCCCAATCTCTCCAATCTCTCTGCGTAAGGCAGCCGTGCCATCCCAGGAATCAACCTAGTGAATCTACGCTGCACTTCCTCAATTGCCAGAATGTCCTTCCTTAAACCTGGAGACCAAAACTGTACACAATATTCCAGGTGTGGTCTCACCAGGGCCCTGTACAAATGCAAAAGAACATCCTTGCTCTTGTATTCAATTCCCCTTGTAACAAAGGCCAACATTCCATTTGCCCTCTTCACTGCCTGTTGCACTTGCTCATTCACCTTCATTGACTGGTGAACTAGGACTCCTAGGTCTCTTTGCATTTCTCCCTTACCTAACTCGACACCGTTCAGACAATACTCTGCCCTCTTGTTCCAGCTTCCAAAGTGGATAACTTCACATTTATGAAGCAGGGAGAGGGAGAGAGAGGGAGGAGGAGAGGGAGAGTGAGGGTGGGAGAGGTAGAATGAGAGGGATGAGGAGAGGGAAGCAGAGGTTGGGAACTAGCGAGCAAGACATACAGAAATGAAGAGAGAGGGAGAAAATAAGATGGGGTGATAGTGCCAATGAGACAGAATAGTTGAGAAGGGGGGAGAGTGAAAAGAAGAAAGATGAAAAACAGCACTGGAGAGATGGAGAGAGAGTACGAGATTGAGAAAGAAATGAATGGAAGGGTTGTGTCTGGGAGACAGAGAAAGCAAGTCAGAGAGTGCAAGCAATGGGGAGAGAGAGAGAATAACAGAGAGAGAGAATGTATAATCAGATAGAGATGGACAAAGGGAGAATATGAGAGAAAGGTGCAGAGGGAGAGAGGGAGGGATACTTTGGTACTGAGGGAAAGGGAGGCAGAGAGAGAAAGGGGGAGGCAGAGAATGAGAGAAAGGGAGAGTGAGGGAGAGAATGAAAAAGATATTGATCACAAGAGAGGGAAATTTGGGTGGGAGTCAGTGAGGCAATAGAAATTTCTAGAACCTCACTCACCTGATGCCAGAATTTACAGCATGGACTCTGGGCTGAGTTGAGGAAGATTTTGGAGGGAAATTATCAGAGAGAAGGGGAGAGAGGTTGAGAGATGGAGAGCAGGAGAGAGAGGTTGAGAGATGGAGAGAATGGGAGAGAGGTGTTGAGAGATGGAGAGAAGGAGAGAGAGGTTGAGAGATGGAGAGAAAGGGAGAGAGGTTGAGAGATGGAGAGAATGGGAGAGAGGTTGAGAGGGAGAGAAGGGGAGAGAGATGTTGAGAGATGGAGAGAAAGGAAGAAAGAGGATTGGACCACACAAGGAGGGGTAGCATTGCTGAATGGACACCCTCCTACCCCTGAGACAGAGAAGTGAGCCTACCTGTCACTGTTCTTCCAGGAACTTTGAGCTTCTCCCAGATCTGCTCCAGCTGGGACCTGTCTTCGCGCCTCCCACTGCCCCTTTGTGGCTGAGGTCTGTCTCAGCCCTGATTCCAGGTTCTGAGCTACTGAGAGATTCACGGACCTTATTAAGGTTCAGAACATGTCACCAGGAGGGGAGGGGCTGTCTCGAGGAACTCACACTCGTGGGCTGCCTCAGTCATGGAAATGAGAAGTAACAGTGGGAGGCTTAAAGATGAGGCCTGCCCCTATGGAGACTCTTCCCTCCCTCCTACTGTGGATAGGAAACGGTTTGGAGCGGAGGGAAACAGATAATGGGGGAGGTGAGATGAGGGAGTTTGTCGGATCAGAGTTGTTGGTTACAAACAGCCATTTTATCAAATGTATGGAATACGGGGTGGAAGAGATGGAAAGATAGATAGAGATAGTGAGAGAGAGGGAGGGAGAGTGATGGATAGACAAAGAAATGGAGTAGATTGAAAGAGCTAGAGAAAGAGGAGAAGAGACAAGGGAGAACAAAACAGTCAGAGAGGGAGGAGGGAGAGAGAGACAGAGATCACATATGTGATGGGAGGGAGGAGTATCTGGATGTTGAGTAGGAGGGAGGGGGTGAAGATCGGAGGGTGGCACAAGGAATGGATGGGGTTGGTGGTAAGTTGAGGAGTGGAGGGTGGTGGATGGAGAGGGAGGGGAGGGATAACAGACAGATTGCCTACACATCTGGGCCCAATACAGAGACCGATATTCCCCTGGATTCTGAGGGGGAACGGTGCCTTAGTTTCTAACCAGACACCCATCACTCCATCACTCCAGGAACTGCACAAATCTTGAATGCTACATCTCTACCTGGTGACAAACTTCTCTGACCCTCCCCTCCATCGTGTCACAAATCCAGAAACAGCTTGTATACGTGAGACACAAAAACCTGGGTTCAGAGAATTATCACCAACAAAAACCAACCTTGACACTCTCCCACTGAGAATCTCACACCCTGATTCACACCATCCTGGGGGACCGTGACCACTAAAGCAGCTGAGCTTGGCCAGGAAACAGTTCAGACATCCTGTTGAAAAGGCAAGAGCAGGCTGAGGCCTACCAAGGTAGGCTTGAGCTTCTCCAACGAGGACAGGACCTGCCTGATCTGCCTTGTTACCCTGGGGCCCCCAAGTCAATGTCAGTCACTCAGAGGGATACACAGTAAGTTCATCAACGTCTGGACAAATCACGGACAGATTCCACACTGGGGGTGAGATTGCTGGTGAGAGTCTGATCACAGTTCGATGAATCATGAGCCCCAGCATTTGCAAAGAGAGTTGAGCAGGAGAACATAAACAGAGTGTGCCGGCCACCAACACGTCAGTGCACAGCAATATCAAACGTCAACTGCACAGAAGTGAGGCGTGAGTGGTGTGAAAATCCCTGGATGTCAGTGATATCGAGGGCTGGACAGTAGGTTTGAAGAACTGAGAAACAGGAGATGCTCTAATGGAGAATGAAAACTATCAAAGAGGAACTTACATGAATTTCTCTCTGTTCACTCAGAGAGTTTGTTGAAACAGTTTGTGAATGTTCGAGCTGGAGTTCAGACCAGACTCGATCTTAAGTTTTCAAAAAGTCACGAAAAAAGGTCAATTGACTGAGATTTTTGAGGTGGTTGCAACGATGATTGTTGAGGCTGGAACAGTGGATGTTGTTAAAACTGACTTCAGTATTTCTCAAGATCCCTCAAGACGGGCAGATCCATGAAATGAAGTTGTAAAGACTCCATATTAAACTTGGTGGTTTGGATTCAGCATTAGCTTGCCCCTAGAAGGTAAATGATACAATTGGAAAGTGTTTATTCTGGCTGTTGGTCTGTGATCGATGGTTTTCCTCAGGGATATCTGCAGTTGTTTGAAATATATAGAAACGATTTTGAATAAAAGGGAGATGGGCTGGTGAGTTTACACTGTGTGAGGTGTTACATTCTGATGAGTTAAACCAGAGCAGGACTCGCACAGTAAACGGTAAGGCCCTGATGTGTGTACTTCTCTCTCTTGCTCTGTCTGTCTGTCTCTCTCACTGTCTCTTTCACTCTTTCTCTGTCTCACTCTTTCAGTTTCTCTGTTTCACTCACTATCTCTCTCTCCCTCTCCATCACTCTCTTTCTGTCTCTCTCTGCCTCTCTCTCTTTCTCTCTAACCCTCTGTTTCTCAGTCTCCCTCTCTCTTGCAGTATCACTCTGTCTCTCTCTGTGCGTCTGTTTCCCTCTCTCTCTCTCTATCTATGTCTCCTTTTATTTCTCTTTCTCATTTCCCACCCCTGGGGAAAGTCTGTGTGCATTCACTCTATCGATAATCCTGGAGTTTTTATGCTCTGTCTATGAGATCGTCTTTCAGTGTCCTCCGTACCAATGAATAAATTCCTGGCCTTTTCAGCCTCTCCCTAAACTTAATTCCTTGAGTCTTGGCAACTAAGTTGACCATAATGGAATCAGACCATTTGGCCCACTGTGTCTGTGCTGACCATCGTGCCTGTGTACATTGGTCCTAGATGTCTGCACCAATTCCATCTCGCTTTACACTCTGCTCATACCAGCAGGTATTTAGATGCCCTTCAGTGTTGCTGTTCCTCCTTAGGAAGCTCCTTGTGTCAGACAGAGTGGTCAGCAGCACTGGGGCTCCATAGGGGACTGTCCTTTCTCCCTTTCTCTTCACCATCTACACCAGAGTCTTGCTACAGCTACAACACAGAGTCTTACCATCTTCAGAAGTTTTCTGATGACTCTGCCATAGTTGGATGCATCAGCAACGGAGACGAGGCTGAGTACAGGGCTACGGTGGGAAACTTTGTCACATGGTGCGAGCAGAATCATCTGCAGTTTAATGTGAAAAAGACTAAGGAGCTGGTGGTGGACCTGAGGAGGGCTAAGGCACCAGTGACCCCTGTTTCCATCCAAGGGGTTAGTGTGGACATGATGGAGGATTACAAATACCTGGGGATAAGAATTGACAATAAACTGGACTGATCAAAGAACACTGAGGCTGTCTACAAGAAGGGTCAGAGCCGTCTCTATTTCCTGAGGAGACTGAGGTCCTTTAACATCTGCCGGACGATACTGAGGATGTTCTACGAGTCTGTAGTGGCCAGTGCAATCATGTTTGCTGTTGTGTGCTGGGGCAGCAGGCTGAGGGTAGCTGAGACCAATAGAATCAACTAACTCATTCGTAAGTCCAGTGATGTTGTGGGGGTGGAACTGGACTCAATGACAGTGGTGTCTGAAAAGTGGATGCTGTCCAAGTTGCATGCCATCTTGGACAATGTCTCCCATCCATTCCATAATGTACTGGTTAGGCACAGGAGTACATTCAGCCAGAGACTCATTCCACCGAGATGTAACACTGAACACATTCCTGCCTGTGGCCATCAAACTTTACAATTCCTCCCTCGGAGTGTCAGACACCCTGAGCCAATAGGCTGGTCCTGGACTTATTTCCACTTGGCATGATTAACTTATTATTATTTAATTATTTGTAGTTTTATATTGCTATATTTCTTCACTATTCTTGGTTGGTGCGGCTGTAATGAAACCCAATTTCCCTTGGGATCAATAAAGTATGTCTATCTGTTTGTCTGTCTGTCATGTCAAAGCAGGATGTAATGCTGAGCCTTTGTAGAACATTGGTCAGATCATACTTGGAGTACTGTGAGCATTTTTTGGGCTCCTTATTTGAGAAGATTCATTGCAGAGAGTCCAAAGGAGGTTGTTGAGAATGTTTCTGGGAATGAACGGGTTAATGCATGAGGAATGTTTGTTGCCTCTGGGCCTGTACTTGCTGGAGTTTAGAATAATGAGAGGAGATCTCATTGAAACCTATCGAATATTGAAAGGCTTAGACCGGGGGTCGGCAACCTGCGGCTCCCGAGCCATTTGTGGCTCTTTCACCTCTGTGCTGCGGCTCCCTGTGGCTTTGGGAAATAATTGGTCAGTATTTAATTAAAATGTATTTTATGTTAGTTTGTTAGCTTTTGAAATGTAATTATGGTGATCTTGTACAACCTAAGTGTAGCGACACATTTCCTGCCACATCCGAAACGGCTCACAATTAGCCAGCATTCCGGCTAAGGGAGATAGCCTACGGGGGTTTGTGAGTACGCGTCTTTTGCAGCATCTGCGTCCATGGGGGCTGGGTTGAGGGAGGCTTAAAAGCAAGGCTGTTTAGTTCGAATAAAGCTATCTTTGACTGCAGTTTACTGACACCGCTACAACGTGTTTTTATCGCTGGCTGTCCAGACGGAAGGTGCTGAAACGCTTTGTCGCGTGTCTGGAAGAAGTGAAAACTTTCCTGGGCAGCAAAGGGCTCACCTTTCCTGAGCTGGAACAGCCAGAGTGGCTGGAAAAGCTACACTTCATGGTAGACATGACAGCGCACCTGAACACGCTGAACACAGCTCTTCAGGGGAAAGGACGTACAGCCCTGCACATGTTGGAGGATGTTTTGGCATTCGAGCGCAAGTTGACAGTGCTTGCCAGAGATTTACAGAAAGGCACTTTGTCTCACTTCCCCAATTTGAGAGAGTTCAAACAAGGTCACGACATGATAATTTCGGAGTATTTACATTCTGCAATCATCGCAATGCAAACATCGTTTGGGAAACGCTTCTGTGAGTTCAGAGAGGAAAAAAACACATTATCCTTCCCGGTCACTCCCTTAAGCATCGATCCATCCCTACTGAATACGACTGCATTGGCAGGTGTGAGTCAACCTGATCTTGAGATGGAACTGGCCGACATAGCCGACAAAGACATATGGGTGTCCAAGTTTAGACGCTTGACAGCAGACCTTGAAGATGTTGCCCGTCAGAAGGCCGTTCTTGCTCAGAAACACAAATGGAGTGATATTGAAAACCTCACAGATGACAGCTTGCGATCCTGTGTAAAGATGAAGGTGACATCATACAGCCCTGATGTGCAGACGCTGTGCGCTGAGGTCCAGGAGCAGAAATCCCATTAACCAAGTATGATAAATATTTTAATTGCCTATTATTTTACTTATATTCATATTTTTTCATTGTTCAGTGAAATAGTCCTTTTATTTTTCAGGCTGACAGCTGGCTGATGTTACTTTTGGTTTGCTGCTGGCGGAAAATTTAAGTTCGGCGTTTTTCATAAATACAAGAAGGACTCAAATAGACGTTGAATATTTTACTTAAAAGTAACTTTCAACCCAACGTCTTTTTTTCGGAGTTCAAAATGTTTTTGTTGCATGCAGAAATGTAATTTCGTTTTCTCTGCAGGAGTTCATCAATTTCATAAATGCAACACATTATAGTTTGTTTATACATAGCATAAAGGCAAAAAAAACGTTGTATGCAGTGTTATTTCATTTTAAATGTCAAACGGGTTTTGCGGCTCCCAGTGTTCTCTTTTCTGTGGGAAACGGGTCCAAGTGGCTCTTTCAGTGGTAAAGGTTGCTGACCCCTGGCTTAGACAGAGTGGATGTGCAGAAGATGTTTTCTCCAGTGGGAGAGTCTAGGATCAGAGGGCACAGCAGCAGAATTGATGGACGTCTCTTTACAACAGTGATGAGAAGGAAACAGGAGGAAATCTGCAGATGCTGGAAATTCAAACAACACACACAAAATGCTGGTGGAACACAGCAGGCCAGGCAGCATCTATAGGAAGAAGCGCTGTCGATGTTTCGGGCCGAGACCCTCCTCTACTGTCAAGATGAAGCCACACTCAGGTTGGAGGAACAACACCTTATATACCAGAGTGTCAGACACCCTGAGCCAATAGGCTGGTCCTGGACTAATTTCCACTTGGCATGACTGACTTATTGTTTAATTATTTATGGTTTTATATAGCTATATTTCTTCACTTTTCTTGGTTGGTGCAGCTGTAACGAAACCCAATTTCCCTCGGGATCAATAAAATATGTCTGTCTGTCTGTCTCATTCCAGAAACGAACTAGTCTTTTGTCTCTGTGTGAAACATTAAACCTTCAGATTCTCTTAAGCCTCTTCCTTCTCACACTGAAACTCTGTAAAACTCTGTGTGTGTGAGTGTGTGTGTGTGTGTACGTCTCTGTATATCTGTGTGTCTGTATGTGTGTCTTTCAGACTCTGTGTGTGTGTGTGTGTGTGTGTGTGAACATCTGCACGGATTTCTCTGCCAGTGTTTGAATGTGTATGTCCAGGTCTCTGTGAAGGTGTCAGTGTGAGGGTCTGTGTATAGTTTAGGTCCTTGTTAGGTGGTGAGAAAATGAAGTAAATTTCAATGTTCAATTCGAAAGACATCTTTGAGAAGAGATGTGTTCCGGTACCAACAACAGTGTCAAACCACAGAGAGTGAGCGATGGAGATTGTGATGAGATATCAACTTGCCTGGACTCTGTACAGACTGGTTTCTCATAACACACAACAATGTACTCAGTCCCTCTCTCTCTGGGTGATCTGTACACTGACCGGTGTTTCTCAGTTCCTCTCTCTCAGGGTGATCTGTACACTGACCAGTGTCTCTCAGTCCCCCACTCTCAGGGGAGATCTGTACACTGACCGGTGTCTCTCAGTCCCTCTGTCTCAGGGGAGATCTGTACACTGACCGGTGTCTCTCAGTCCCTCTCTCTCAGGGGAGATCTGTACACTGACCGGTGTCTCTCAGTTCTTCTCTCTCAGGGTGAGATCTGTACACTGACCGGTGTCTCTCAGTCCCTCTCTCTCAGGGGAGATCTGTACACTGACTGGTGTCTCTCAGTCCCTCTCTCTCTGGGTGATCTGTACACTGACCGGTGTCTCTCAGTCCTCCTCTCTCAGGGACAGATCTGTACACTGACCGGTGTCTCTCAGTCCCTCCCTCTCAGGGGAGATCTGTACACTGACCGGTGTCTCTCAGTCCCTCTCTCTCAGGGGAAATCTGTACACTGACCGGTGTCTCTCAGTCCCTCTCTCTCAGGGGAGATCTGTACACTGACTGGTGTCTCTCAGTGGGTGATCTGTACACTGACCGGTGTCTCTCAGTCCCTCTCTCTCAGGGGAGATCTGTACACTGACCGGTTTCTCTCCGGAGGAGATCTGTACACTGACTGGTTTCTATCAGGGGGAGATCTGTACATTGATTAGTGTCTCTCAGGGTAGATCTGTACACTGACCGGTGTCTCCCCGTCTCTCTGACTCGGTGGAGAGCTGAACACTCACTGGAGTTTGTGTTTCTCTTCCGTCGGTCATTTTTACCTCTTTTGTTCAGTAAGGAATGTTGTAGTCAGGGATTCTTTGCCTCGCACCTTCTGCTCCCTCCTCAGCCTGTGGTATTTATCACCCTCCTGGTGTCACTTTGCATTGTTGTGACTCCAGTCTTGCTGACCACCACCTCTGAGTTATCACCAGACAATCTCACACTGAGGCTTCAGTCCTGTCGCCGTGGCCACGGATACTGGTAGAGATTAATTTGAGGCTGCTCAAGTCAGTTCTAATTTGAGCTTCGTTTTAAGTTGAACACCAATGCCAGGCTGTTTCTGGGCCTAGGTAATAGGTGATGGCTGTTTCTGGGGCTAGGTAATAGGTGATGGCTGGTTCTGGGCCTAGGTAACGGGTAATGGCTGGTTCTGGGCCTAGGTAATGGGTGATGGCTGGTTCTGGGCCTAGACATAGGCTTCCGTCCCCTTCGTTGTTCACAGTCTGCATGCTTATTCACCTGTTGATAGACCATTGTGTCCTGCCTCACAGCCTGTGTTCTACTCTAAAGCTGCCGGTCTTTACTGTAATAACCTCCTGTCTGCGGACATCTACGGATGCTGCCCGACCTGCTGAATTCCTCCAGCGTGTTGTACGTGTTGCTTTGACCCCAGCATCTGCAGTGTACTTTGTGTTCCTTCCCTTGTCCCTAGTTCTGACGAAGGGTCACGGCCCGAAAGGTTGACTGCTCGTTTCCACGGATGCTGCCCGACCTGCTGAGTTCCTCCAGCATGTTGTACGTGTTGCTTTGACCCCAGCATCTGCAGTGTACTTTGTGTTCCTTCCCTTGTCCAGCTCCTGCAGTGGCAGCCCGCCAACAGCAGGGGGCGGAAGGAAACACAGCCGGTGTGGCAGCATCTCTGGGTTTTGTGGACAATACTCCCACCCGGTGGTGTCCTGCCGCAATGACAGGGTCGACGATTTCTTCCCCTATCTGCAGATGTTGCCTGGCTTGCTGAGTTTCTCCAGCAGGCTGCGTGTGTGTGTGTTGCTCAACATTTCGAGCATCTGAGGCCTCCCTCGGTCAGATTCGATCATGGATATGGCGTCCTACCTGTCTAGATTCGCAAGCCTGTGCAGGAGGATGTGCAGAGCAAGCTGTTGTCCATGTAGTAAGCTCCCCCTCTCCACTCATCTGATGAACCCAAAGGAACGGCAGAGACCGATGCAGTTTGGAATCAGCAGAGTCACAGGAGTTGCCAGTCAGCGTTCAACTCAATGTAGGACTGCCACTTCGGATTTTTCCCTCCGGGTTTACTCCCAGATCCTTCCCCATTAGTGGGTACAGCCAGAAGGCAGCAGAGATTTAAGATCAGAGTTTTCCTTCTGCTAGATGAGCTGCCAGCCACAGCTGACGAGCCGCATTTGCCCGAAGCGACTGGTTTTAGGGTGCCAGTAACCCGCCTTTGCCCCTTCTGTCAGTAGAAATGGTTCCTCCAGGCTTAGTAGCTAAGCCACACATGAAGGCCAGGAACTGGATTTGGTTGTCAGAGGCAATTTGAGGCGCACGCAATTGGGAGCATTTAATAAGTAGTGGGAGCTTATCCCCGTTACCACCCCTGGCTATTTCCAGATATTTCATTTTGAGGATAACACTCCCACTCTCTGGTCACTTGCCACAAGGAAAGGGTCTTCGCAAACACGAGGAAATCTGCAGATGCTGGAAATGCAAGCAACCCACACAAAATGCTGGTGGAACGCAGTCCTGACGAAGGGTCTCGGCCCGAAACGTCGACTGAGCTTCTTCCTGGCCTGCTGCGTTCCACCAGCATTTTGTGTGTGTTGCAAGAAAAGGGTCTGAGTGTTTCTTTTTGTGGAAATACTCCCCCCCCCACTGGTGTATGTCTGCAATGACAGGTCCCTCTAATTTTGTGGACAACCCTGTCACCTGCTGGTCACTTGCTGCAATGTCAAATCATTTTGATGTCGCACTCAGAATATTCTGTTTTTCATACCTCGTGAGAAATAAAATGTTTTAAAAGACGGCAGTCTCTGGGAGGAAACCTCATGCCCCACCAGCCTTGTATACAAATTAGATGAAATGGTGTACATTTTAAATTAATATCACTGTGGGCCGACGATTTCTCTCTCTGTCCTGCGCACACTCTCAAGACAATTCCCGGATCTTGAACTTCTCACACCACCTTGATTTTGCCTCTCTCTCCCTTTCCCCCTCTCTCTCTCTCCCCCTCTACTCTCTCTCTCTCTCTCTCTCTCTCTCTCTCTCTCTCTCTCTCTCTCTCTCTCTCTCTCTCTCTCTCTCTCTCTCTCTCTCTCTCTCTCTCTCTCTCTCTCTCTCTCTCTCTCTCTCTCTCTCTCTCTCTCCACCCCTCCCCTCCCTCCACAACCCACAGACCTTGAACCTTCTCAGTTCCATCACCCTTGCCTGTTGGAGTAATGTGGGGACTCACAGAATTCCCGGTGGGAATGGGTGTGAGGAACAGATGCCAAAACCAGACTGGACCAGACTCATTATTTGTCATTAACTCCGCTCCTCTGTACACGAACAGAAAGTTATTGAGAAGGATTCGGAAAAGGTCAGCTTACATCACATGAAAATGCTGAATAAATGGCCTCCAAGTTTCTTCAAATTTAACGGAAGGGTCGATAGTGCCACTCCTAATTTTTTCTAAGTTCAAACATGTTATAGCTTGGGAAAACTTTTGAAATGTAGTAGGGGGATTAGAATCTTTCCATTTAAATAAAATGGATCTTCTGGCTATTAATGTAACAAATGCAACCAAACGGCAAGCTGAATTGACTAGAGTCCATCACTGGTAATCCAGAAATTGCAGTGATAGGATGAGGCTGTAAATCAATACACAAAACTACTGAAATAATATCAAAAATGTCTTTCCAATATTTTTCCGAAAAAGGACAAGACCAGAACATATGTGTCAAGGAAGCTTTATTTAATGTTCTGGACAAAAGATCTGCATGAAATTCAACATCCACGATGGGTGAACCTCGAGTCTGTACAGGGATTCTCATTGGCTCCTATCTTAGGGGCCTCGCTTCCCTTTGCACTTACTAAACTGAATAAACAAATGACTAATCCAATAATTAAACATAGAAAAGGAATATGGTTTCAATTTTGTAAATTTTTTGGATCGAATAAATTTATCTGATCAAGTCCTATTATATCTAATTTTTTTTCCAACCACCCAGATTTGATCAAGCTTTTCTTTTATGGAAAACGAAGGGAATAACATGTTTTCATGACGTATTCATGGATAACTGTATCATGTCTTTTTTTAGCAGTTGTCTAATAAACATAATTTGCCTAGATCACATTTTTCACATATTTACAGATTACAAACTTTGAATGTTATTTTACCTATTTTTCTGATATCACATCGTAATTTCAGAAATTACAGAAAAAAATTTAGGTTTAAATCCCTACCAGAAGAGTTTAATAGCAATTATTTATGATCTGATTACAAAAATAAGTCTAGGTCCGTCTGATAAAATTAAGAATGAATGGGAAAGAGAACTTCAGGTATCTTTACCTATAGAGAAATGGGAGAAAATTCTCCAACTAGTTAACACTTCTGAAACACAAAGTACACAGCAGATGCTGGGGCTAGATCAACACGTACAAACAAGCTGGATGAACTCAGCAGGTCGGGCAGCATCCGTTGAAATGTGCAGTCAATGTTTCGGGCTGAGACCCTTTGTCAGGACTGAAGAAGGAGGGGGCAGGGGCCCTATAAAGAAGGTGGGAGGAGGGTGGGAAACCAATCAGAGGAAAGATCAAGGGGTGGGGGAGGGGAAGCAGGGAGGGGATAGGCTGGAGAGGTGAAGGAGGAATGGAAGGGGAAAGCACTATGGGCAGTAGAAGGCAGAGTCATGCCTTCAGAAATCAGGTGATAGGCAAAAAGGAGGCAAAGTGGGGTGGGGGAAGAGAGAGGGAGGGAAATACTGGAAGTTGGAGAATTCGATGTTCATGCCAAGGGGCTGGAGGCTACCCAGACGGTAGATGAGGTGTTGTTCCTCCAACCTGAGTTTGGCCTCATCATGGCAGTAGAGGAGGCCAGGTATGGACATGGCCGAATGGGAATGTGAAGCAGAGTTGAAGTGGGTGGCAACCGGGAGATCCGGTCTGCTGTGGCATTAGCAGCAGAGGTGCTCGACGAAGCGGTCCCCCGATCTGCGTCGGGTCTCGCCGATGTAGAGTAGGCTGCACCGGATGCAGTAGATGACCCCAACAGACTCACAAGTGAAGTGTTGCCTCACCTGGAAGGACTGTTTGGGGCCCTGAATGGTGGTAAGAGATGAGGTGTAGGGACAGGTGTAGCACTTACGCTTGCAGGGATAAGTGCCAGGTGGAAGATCCGTGGGGAGGGACGTGTGGACCAGGCAGTCGCGGAGGGGATGATCCTTGCGAAAAGCAGAGGGGGGTAGGGAGGGAAAGATGGCCTTAGTGGTGGGGTCCTGTTGAAGGTGGCAGAAGTTGCAGAGGATAATATGCTGGATCCGGAGGCTGGTGGGGTGATAGGTGAGGACAAGAGGAACATGGTCCCTGATCTGGTGATGGGACGATGGGGTGAGGGCCGAAGTGCGGGAAATGGAGGAGATATGGGTGAGGGCATCATTGATGACGGCAAAAGGGAAACCATGATTCTTAAAGAAAGAGGACATTTGGGATGTCCTGGAACAGAAAGTCTCATCCTGGGAGCAGATGTGGGAGACGGAGGAACTGGGAATAAGGAATAGCATTTTTACATTTGGCAGGGTGGGAAGAGGTACAATCAAGTTAGTTATGGGAGTCGGTGGGTTTATAGAAGATGTCAGTGGACAGTCTATCTCCAGAGATGGAGACTGAGTGATCGAGAAAGGGGAGAGAAGTGTCTGAGATGGACCAAATGAATGTGAGGGCTGGGTGAAAGTTAGAGGCAAAGTCAATGAAATTGATGAGATCAGCATGGGTGCAGGAAGCAGCACCAATGTAGTCGTCAATGTATCGAAGGAAAAGTTGGGAAGCAGAACCAGTATAGATTTGGACCATAGACTGTTCCACAAGACCCACGAAGAGGCAGGCATAGCTGGGGCCCATGCAAGTGCCTGTAGCTATACCCTTGGTCTGAAGAAAGTGGGAAGAGCCAAAAGAGTAGTTATTAAGTGTGAGTACCAGTTCCGCCAACCGGAGGAGTGTGGTGGTGTCGGGGAACTGGTGAGGTCACGAGTCAGGAAGGTGGCGGAGGGCGTTGAGGCCTTCTTGATGGGGAGTTGAAGTGTATAAGGATTGGACATCCATGGTGAAAATGAAGTGGTCAGGACCAGGGAACTGGAAGTTATTGAAGAGGTGGAGGGCATGGGATGTATCCTGGATGTAGGTGAGGAGGGACTGAACTATGGGTGACAAAATGGAGTCCAGGTAGGCAGATACAACTTTGGTGGGGCAGGAGCAGGCTGAACCTTTAGGTCGTCCAGGACAGTCAGGCTTGTGGATCTTCGGGAGGAGGGAAAACCGAGCAGTGCGGAGTGTGGGAATTATGAGCTTTAACACTACTTCAATGTGTGCTAGACACACTTTGATACAATTGAACTTGGTTCATAGGGTCCGTATGTCCAAGGATAAGTTAGCTCATTTTTATTACCAGATAAATCCTGTCTGTGACAAATGTAATTCTGAGAAAAGAACTCGAGAAGGGAATTGGGAAAGTCAGGAGGAAACATGGAAATTTCTTGGCAAGTAGGATTAAGGTGAATCGGAAGGCATTCTATACAAACATCAAGAGCATGAGGATGACTAGGGAGAGGTCTGGAGGGCAGGCGGGGGGCAAACATTCTGCCTCTATTTGAGAAGGTGTTCTAATTGTACAAGGCGTTGATTCGGTTGCTCTTGGAAAATTGAGTGTAGTTCCAGTCTCCACACTACTGCAAGGAAAGATTCACAAGAACACAGTAGGGCCTTACCGTTTACTGTGTGAGTCCTGCTCTGGTTTAACTCATCAGAGTGCAAAACCTCACACAGTGTAAACTCACCAGCCCATCTCCCTTTTATTTGAAATCATCTCTATATATTTCAAACAACTGCAGATATCCCTGTGGAAAACCATCGATCACAGACCAACAGCCAGAATAAACACTTTTCAATTGTATCATTTACCTTCTAGGGGCAAGCTAATGCTGAATCCAAATGACCAAGTTTACTATGGAGTCTTTACAACTTCATTTCATGGATCTGCCCGTCTTGAGGGATCTTGAGAAATACTGGTCAATTTTAACAACATCCACTGTCCCAGACTCAACAATCATCATTGCAACCACCTCAAAAATCTCAGTCAATTCTCCTTTTTTCGTGACTTTTTGAAAACTTAAGATCGAGTCTGGTCTGAACTCCAGCTCGAACATTCACAAACTGTTTCAACAAACTCTCTGAGTGAACAGAGAGAAATTCATGTAAGTTTCTCTTTGACAATTTTCATGCTCCATTAGAGCATCTCCAGATTCTCAGTTCTTCAAACCTACTGTCCAGCCCTCGATATCACTGACATCCAGGGATTTTCACTCCACTCACGCCTCACTTCCGTACAGTTGACGTTTGATCTTGCTTTGCACTGACGTGTTGGTGGCCGGCACACTCTGTTTATGTTCTCCTGCTCAACTCTCTTTGCAAATGCTGGGGCTCATGATTCATCGAACTGTGTTCAGACTCTCACCAGCAATCTCACCCCCAGTGTGGAATCTGTCCGTGATTTGTCCAGACGTTGATGAACTTACTGTGTATCCCTCTGAGTGACTGACATTGACTTGGGGGCCCCTGGGTAACAGGGCAGATCAGGCAGTTCCTGTCCTGGTTGGAGAAGCTCAAGCCTACCTTGGTAGGCCTCGGCCTACTCTTGCCTTTTCAACAGGATGTCTACAGTGTTTCCTGGCCAAGCTCAGCTGGTTTAGTGGTCACGGTCCCCCAGGATGGTGTGAATCAGGGTGTGAGATTCTCAGTGGGAGAGTGTCAAGGTTGGTTTTTGTTGGTGATAATTCTCTGAACCCAGGTTTTTGTGTCTCACGTATACAAGCTGTTTCTGGATTTGTGACACGATGGAGGGGAGGGTCAGAGAGGTTTGTCACCAGGTAGAGACGTAGCATTCAAGATTTGTGCAGTTCCTGGAGTGATGGAGTGATGGGTGTCTGGTGAGAAACTAAGGCACCGTTCCCCTCTCAGAATCCAGGGGAATATCGGTCTCTGTATTGGGCCCAGATGTGTAGGCAATCTGTCTGTTATCCCTCCCCTCCCTCTCCATCCACCACCCTACACTCCTCAACTTACCACCAACCCCATCCATTCCTTGTGTCACCCCCTGATCTTCACCCCCTCCTTCCTACTCAACATCCAGATACTCCTCCCTCCCATCACATATGTGATCTGTCTCTCTCTCCCTCCTCCCTCCCTGACTGCCCCTCAACATCTAGGCACTCCTCCCTCATTATGTGATCTCTCTCTCTCTCTCTCTCTCTCTCTCTCTCTCTCTCTCTCTCTCTCTCTCTCTCTCTCTATTTCTCTCACTCCTTCCTCTCTGACTGTTCTCTCTTATCTCCTCTTTCTCTAGCTCTTTCAATCTACTCCATTTCTTTGTCTATTCATCACTCAGCCTCCCTCTCTCTCACTATCTCTATCTATCTTTCCATCTCTTCCACCCCGTATTCCATACATTTGATAAAATGGCTGTTTGTAACCAACAACTCTGATCCGACAAACTCCTTCATCTCACCTCCCCCATTATCTGGTTCCCTCCCCTCCAAACCGTTTCCTATCCACAGTAGGAGGGAGGGAAGAGTCTCCATAGGGGCAGGCCTCATCTTTAAGCCTCCCACTGTTACTTCTCGTTTCCATGACTGAGGCAGCCCACGAGTGTGAGTTCCTCGAGACAGCCCCTCCCCTCCTGGCGACATGTTCTGAACCTTAATAAGGTCCGTGAATCTCTCAGTAGCTCAGAACCTGGAGTCAGGGCTGAGACAGAGCTCAGCCACAAAGGAGCAGTGGGAGGCATGAAGACAGGACCCTGCTGGAGCAGATCTGGGAGAAGCTCAAAGTTTCTGGAAGAACAGTGACAGGTAGGCTCACTTCTCTGTCTCAGGGGTAGGAGGGTGTCCATTCAGCAATGCTACCCCTCCTTGTGTGGTCCAATCCTCTTTCTTCCCTCCTCTCCATCTCTCAACATCTCTCCCCTTCTCTCCATCTCTCAACCTCTCTCCCATTCTCTCCATCTCTCAACCTCTCTCTCCCCTTCTCTCCATCTCCCAACCTCTCTCCCCTTTCCTCCATCTCCCAACCTCTCTCCCCTTTCCTCCATCTCCCAACCTCTCTCCCCTTTCCTCCATCTCTCACCCTCTCTCTTCCCTTTCCTCCATCTCCCAACCTCTCTCTCCACTTCTCTCCATCTCTCAACCTCTCTCTCCACTCTCTGATAAATTCCCTCCAACATCTTCCTCAATTCTGCCCAGAGTCCATGCTGTAAATTCTGGCATCGGGTGAGTGAGGTTCTAGAAATTTCTATTGCCTCACTGACTCTCACCCAAATTTCCCTCTCTTGTGATCAACATGTTTTTCATTCTCTCCCTCACTCTCCCTTTCTCTCATTCTCTGCCTCCCCTTTCTCTCTCTGCCTCCCTTTCCCTCACTACCAAAGTATCCCTCCCTCTCTCCCTCTACCAATACCTCCCTTCTCTCTCCCTCTGCACCTTTCCCTCATATTCTCCCTTTGTCCATCTCTATCTGATTATACATTTTCTCTCTGTTATTCTCTCTGTCCCCATTGCTCACACTCTCTGACTTGCTTTCTCTGTCTCCCAGACACAACCCTTCCATTCATTTCTTTCTCAATCTCGTGCTCTCCCTCCATCTCTCCAGTGCTGTTTTTCATCTTTCTTCTTTTCACTCTCCCCCCTTCTCAACTATTCTCTCTCATTGGCACTATCACCCCATCTTATTTTCTCCCTCTCTCTTCATTTCTGTATGTCTTTCTCTCTAGTTCCCAACCTCTCCTTCCCTCTCCTCATCCCTCTCATTCTATCTCTCCCACCCTCACTCTCCCTATCCTCCTCCCCCCCCCTCTCTCTCCCTTCCTCATTATTTGCATTCCAATCCGTCCTTCAGCCTTTACCATTTCCTCTGTGTGATGGGGTCAGTGAGAAAACTGCCATTAGGCAATTGTGCATTCACAGAGATGTCCCACACTGAAACAAGGCCTTCCAAACAACTCATCCAAACCAACCAATCTCCCTTGTTGAGCTGATCCTGTTTGCTTGCGTTAGCTCCCGTATCCCTGTAAACGCTATCTACCCATCACGGTCTAAATCCCTCCTAAACATCGTAATTGTTGCTGCCTCGACCACTTGTTCTGTCCTGCTGTGATTTAACTTTCCAAATTCACCTCGAACTTATCTGACTTAAATTTCATCTGCCATTCCTTTGTCAGACCGTCTGAAATAAAGACACACCAGTAGAGCCATTACATCTTTGCTCCATCCTGTTATAACCTTACACCAACCTTCTTTACTGCCCACCACACTAATTTATTAATCATGCACCTCCATTCTCATCCAAGCTGATTGTACAAATGACAAGCAATACTGACCCCTGACCCCTGACCCCCGGAGCACACCACTGACCACAGGCCTCTGATCCTTCCATCTCCCATTTTAGATCCCAGTCGCTCGCTCACCCTAGTTCCCATGTGATCACACCTTCCCAAGCAGACAATGAACCATCGCCCTCTGCGAATATGTGGTTCCTCTGCAGACAGAGTTAAGTGCACTAAGTTCCTGGGAGTCCACATCACAGGTGACCTCACCTGGTTCCTTCATATCACCTCCCTGAACAAGAAGGCTCCAGCGCCTCCACTTCCTAAGAAAACTGAGGCAAGAAAGACTCCCTCTCCCCCCCCCCCCCATCTCCCCATCTTAACTGAATTTTACAGGAGCACCATCCTGACAAGCTGCCTCTCCATCTGGTATGGGAACAGCAGAGCATCGGACCGGAAGTTCCTACAAAGGGCTATGACAACGGCCAGGAGGATCACAGAGGTCTCCCTAACACTCAACGGGTACATCTATCAGGAGAGCTGTATACGCAGGGCCCTTAGTATTATCAACAATCCCACCCATCCATCCAGCATCCTCTTTGACTTTCTACCATCAGGCAGGAGACTCTGATTCATAAAGTCAAGAACGGTCGGGATGGGAAACAGTTTCTTCTCCCAGGCCATTAGGCTTCTGAACTCCTGAATTCTGAACAGAATACAGCTGTTGCATTGTATTCGAAGTGTCACTGGTTAATCTGTTTCACACCTTACAATATTTGATATTAATGCACTTCAGCTTGTTATTATGTGTGATTCATCTGTAGATTTTATTCTTACCTTCATAAGTTACCGTGTTATGTGTACTACTGTGTTTCACTTTCTGGTTCAAGGAAACATCTCATTTCTATATACATTATATGGCTACGTATGTTATATGCATGTATATAGTTAACTGACAATAAATTTGACTTGACTGGGATTGCGCAGGACTTGGTAGACCCGTCCACCACTCTGTCGTCATCAGTTCTCTTGGGCATCTCTTTTAAACACTAAGACTAATTGATGAGACCTGTGCAAAGCCATGCTGACTTTCCCAAATCAGTCCTTTCCTTTCCAAATGCAGGTAGACTCCTGTCTCTCAACCCCTGATGCCAGGCTCACTCACCTATACCTGCAGACCTTCTCAAACAAAATCACAACACTAGCCCCTTTCAGTCTGTCCTTCCCTCAACTGGGACAAAGGAAAATACAATTTCCTCCCTTGCTTCCCACAGTGTCTTAGGATGCACTTGGTCCGATCCCAGGTATTGATTCACTTTCATATGTTTGAAGACACCCAACAACTCCCCCTCCCTTCCTAATATCAATATTGTTCCAGCACTGTTCTCTTCCCTGAACTCACTGCCTTCCAGGAGTATCCCCACAGTAAACACTGACAAGAGAATTCACATAAGACCTCAAGTATTTATGAAGTGTCCATTAAGATCACTTGATAACAGATGGGCAGTGGAGTTCCCTGGGTCAGGATCTGGTCCGGTGCTTTGTTAATAAAGTCATTGCTAATCAGCACAGAAACGGGTCCTTTGGCCAAAGTTGTCCATGGTCCCATTCTACATTTAATCCATATCTTTCTCTGCCTTTCCTACCCACATCCATATACTTATCCAAATGTCTTTTATGTGCTATTATTGTACCTGCCTCAACCACGTTCTCTGGCAGCCATATACATACAACCCTCCGGAATAAAGTCCTATCTGGCTGAACCAGTCCCTATAACTCAGGCCCTCCAGTCCAGGCAACCTCCTCATTCATCTTCTCAAAGTTCAAACCAAATTTTATTATCAAAGTACAGTTATGTCACCATAGACAACCCTGAGACGCATTTTCTTGTAGACATACTCAGCAGGTCGATAGAATAGTAACTCTAAGAAGATCAATGAAAGATCAACCAGAGTGCAGAAGACAACAAACTGTGCAAATGCAAATATAAATAAATAGCAATAAATAACGAGAACATGAAATAATGAGTTAAAGAGACCGTGAAGTGAGATCATTGGTTGTGGGAACATCTCAATGGATGGGCAAGTGAGTGTAGCTATCCCCTTTTGTTCAAGAGCCTGATGGTTGAGGGGTAGTAACTGTTCTTAAAGCTGGTGGTGCGAGTCCTGAGGCGCTTGTTGTTTCTACATGTCCTTTCTTTGTTTCGTGACTATCTGGAGAATACTAATTTCAGAGTTGTATTTGGGTACATGCTTTGATAATAAATGAACATTTGAGAGGAGCAGCGAGAGACAGCGAGCCTGTGGGATGTCGAACTGATGGGATGGACTGTAGTTTTTGATGAGCTCTCGATCTTGGTCTCTTTGGGGGCTTGCATGGTGGGCGATGGAGGGCAGGCCCTCTCTGCTGGAACAAGTGGGAGGAGGTGGGAGGCTGGAGGGTCGATCCTTTTGCTGCTGCTGTTCATGGGAGGGGGAACGGGGGCTTTGGGGTTCTAACATTTCCCTGTCGTTAATTCTTTGGGGTTTTTCTTCTGTTTCATGGGTGTCTGTGCAGAGTAAGAATTTCAGGTTGTATATTAAATCAAACCTTTGGATGAAGAACCCATGGAAGTGAGATCGTTCGTTGTGGGAACATTTCAAAGTTGTGACATGTGAAGTTGAATGAAGTTATCCCCTTTTATTCAAGAGGGTTAGCAACTGTTCTTGAACCTGGTGGTGTGAGTCCTAAGGCTCTTCTCTGTATTATTACCACTTTAATGACATTTTACCTATATCAAGGCAAATAAAACTGTTTAATGCTGAGTAATGTGAAGAATGGTGGGAAGAATGAGATTAGGAAATCAAAAGAATAGAAGGACAAGAGAAGCAAGGACAGAGCGATCTGGGAGTACAGGTCAAAAGTTCCACCCAACATGGTGGAAAAGTGATCTGAAATCTTGGACCACCAGACAAGGACGGAGGTTTGAGGGCTTTGTAGAGGGTCCAGGAGAGATGTACCTGAGTCACTCCAGTCAACAGGAAGAGAGTGGAGGAGCTGAGGGAGTCTACAAGCAGATCCTACACAGGTTGACCCATCGATAGAAAGGTCTCACGTGGGGCTTTATTGTGTCTTCTTTTACCTGATTTGACCAACACCATCCCTGAGCAAGACCAGATCACAAAATGTCGATTGTGGGACATTCACAAAATGGTGGCCACCATTCCTCCCATCACATAGGAAGGGCAAAGGCAGTGTTCTTGACTCATCCTAGTTCAAATACATTTCTTATTTTAATTCCTTCAGGTCCAACAGAGGGACCCTCTATGAAGGGGTTGTTCATGGGAAGGTCCCTTTCTGATGGCACGGATGGTGGGGAGGGGTGAATGTGTGATGCCATCCATTGGTGACCCCCATCTCCCATTCTCATTACAGATTGACCGCCCTCCGTTGATTGAGGGAAGACCTGTCAACATTGCGATGGATGCTGGGAAGGGATGGAAAATGGGAACATTGCTCTGGGCTCTCCTGTTCCTGGGGGGTGTGGGGGCTATCTGCCAGACGGGCAGTGCCAGAGAATGCCACCGTGCATCCCCAGTACCAGGGAGCAGTCTGGCTGGGAAGGGTTTTGATGTGGTAACGTTGGACCGCAAGGGGGCGTACGTGGTGGACGTGGAGAGCTGGAGTCGTCCAGACGGGGCCTGCAAGCTCTGCAGGAATACTCTGATGGGGGGTAGATGGCAGCGTCTCCCCCTGGCCGTGGTGGATTGGCGACCCCAACGTAAATGCCGCCGGTCTGTGTCCAGCCAGCTCTTCAACTCAGCCTCTGATTTCAGCAGTTCAGTCAGCTCCAGGGTGGATAAAAGCTGGAGTTTTGGTCTGAAGATATCTGTCCTTTTCCTGTCAGCTTCTTTCACAGTGGCTGGCTCCAAATCTCGGGCCATGTACTTTGCCGACCGTAAAGCCCGATCAGCCCACTACAGCTTTTCCAGCCAGAAGTTCCATTGTCGCCTTTACCGTTACCGCCTGAGGAACCCACCCCCTCTGGCATCTGAGTTCTCCAACCAGCTCAAACAAATCACCAGCAGCTCCTATGCAGGAGCCCGACACCAGTATCGCCAACTAGTGCAGACTTTCGGGACACATTACATCCGGTCAGTGGAGCTGGGTGGTTCCTACAAGGACGTGACGGCCATCCGCACCTGTAAGGCCTATTCTCAGGGCCTCACTGCTACTCAGGTGACGGACTGCCTCAGTGTGGAGGCCAGTGTTAGCGTGTTCGGATATAACGTTGCATCAACTCGAGCAGGCTACTGCAAGAAGCGGGCCTCGTCCCATACCCATTCCCACAGCTTCCACCAGGCCTTCAGCGAGAGGCTGACAGAAGTCTCAGGAGGCCATAGTACTGGGCACACAGACATCCTCTTCTCCAATCCTCGGGCCTTCTCCAGCTGGATGAACAGTCTGACGGCCTCACCAGGCATCATACACTACCAGCTGGCCCCCCTCCATTTCCTGCTGCCCAGAACCGACATTCGCCGGAAACATCTGAGGCGCTACCTCAGAGAGTACATTATGGCCAACGCCGTGAAGCGGGATTGCTCCAAAACTCCTTGCTCTGTTGGCAAGCGCAAGAACCGCTCTGACCCCTGCTCCTGTCTCTGTCAGGAGAACAACTGGGTGGACCGTCTCTGCTGCAGAAAGCAGGAGGGAATGGGACCTCCGATGGACCCCATTATGAGGGGCTATGAGCTTCAATGGACCAATCAGTCCTTCCCCTCCTCTCCTTCGGAGAATACCCTCTTCAAAGTTATCTACCCCTGAGCGTTGTCCTCTCACCAACCTCACTCCCAGGCCCAACTTTGCCTTTCCATTCTCTCTGGTCCTGGTGCCATAACTTCCGTCTCCTTCTAATCATCAGTCCCATTGTCCAATGATTTTAAGACCAAAAGACCATAATATATAGGGGACAGTTTAGGCCTTTCAACCCATCAAGTCTCCTCCGTCATTTGATTGTAGCTGATCTAATTTTCCTCTCAGCCCCAGTCTCCTGGCCTCCTGCCCTGCCCAATCAAGATTCTGATCCCCTTGATCCTGTGCGCATTATCCTCTGACTTGTTAGACCCACGGCCCTGAACTTTACCCTTTCACCCACTCTGGCCAGAGGAACCTCTTTCTCCCAGACAGCTCCCTCATGTTCATTCTCCTAGTCTTTACCCTCTCAGCCTCTCTAGCTCAGGAAGCCCCTTTGCCCCTCATGCCTGTCCTCCTGATCTTTGCGACCCATGTCCTGGGCTCATCCTCAGAGAGAGACCTCTCACAGCCCTCAGAACCTTGCCAGTGCTTTGGATCACATGGACACCAGGGGTTCCCAGTGGGAGTCAGACAGACAACCGGCCATCAATCCAGGCTTGCCGAATGCACCGAGCTTTTTGGCAGGGGAGGAGTAGGGGAGTGGACATGTTAGGAATGAGGAAATAATGTAGAAGCCCCTCACCCCAACAAAGACCTGTACTGGAGGGAAGGTGCCCCAACCAGCTTGTCAAACCGCAGGCAGCTTAATGGCTTGAGCGTAACGTCATTTACAGATCCGCTAGACCCGTGCAGGAGGTGACTGAGAGCAGGCTCCATTTCCCATAATCCTGTTGCTGACAGGGGACCAACTGGAGAGTCTCCGGCTGACCTGTGTCCCAGGACGGGTGGCATATCGGACCAGGACCATCATCACAGGAACATCGTACACCTCCCTGTGCACGAGAAGCTTTGCAAAGAGATGCTTGGGAGACAGAAGAGATTGTCTGATTGCCTCCTGCCTTCTTTGTACAACTTGTGATTTTGCAATAAACATCACTGAGCATCATTTAGCATTTGGGTGTGAATGGTTACCGTGGTGATATGGGATGTGGAGTTCCAGGGTGGTGTGGACAGGAACGTGGGACAGGGAGGGGGAGGTGAGGAAGGGTATTGTCCCCAGTGGGGTTGATGGCAGGAACACGGGAGACTGGAGAAGCAGGAATCGGCAGGGTCAGAGATCAGCATCACAACACGCACCACAGAGACCGTCCAGGAGAGACACCATCTTTACCAGGGGTCTGTGAGTGGGAGAGATTTACTCTTTAAAAGCGATCTGAGATGATAAAGAGAATCCCTCTCTGATGGGAGACGGTCACTTTCCACCAACCATTCCTGCTCTTCACTTCAGATCTCCACCTTTACAAGTTCACATTTTTCTCTCTCTCTATTTCCCTATCCCCATCTCCCTCTCCCCTCTCCCTCCCCCTCCCCATCTCCCTCTCCCTCTTCCCCTCCCTTGTTCCTCTCACTCTCCCCTTTCTTCTCCCCCTCTCCCTCCTCCCTCCCTTGTTCCTCTCCCTCTCCCCTTTCTTCTCCCTCTCTCTCTCTCCCCCTCTCCCTCTCCCCCTCTCCCTCTCCCTGGTCACAAACAGACCATAACGATACACAAGTCACAATTCCTATGCAGGCCTGTCATTCCTGTCACCACCTGTACAACCACACTGAAAGGCCACACAGAGTTGGTGTTTGAGATAACGGGCGATTTATTCAAAAACTGGTGTGCACCAGGAGACCAGACAAAGCTCATCTACTGAGCATGAATTTGGTATGGCTTTTACACTCCTGAAAAACTACATTTTGATAACAGAATGGTGGCTACAGTAAGACTAAGTGTCTAAGTCCTGATTATAGAATAAATTAGAGGCATCGAGTCAGAGAAACGAGCAGCACAGAATCAGGCCCTTCAGCCCATCTTGTCCATTCCGAAATTATTTAAACTGCCATCACCCATTGACCTACACCGGGACCAGAGCCCTCCAAACCCCTCCCATCCACGTACCTATCCAAACCTCCGTTAAACGTTGAAATCAATCTCACATGCACCACTTGCACTGTCAGCTCGTTCCACACTCTCACGACCCTCTGAGTGAAGAAGTTTCCCCTCATGTTTTCCTTAAACTTTTCATCTTTCAACATTAACCTATGATCCCCTATTTTGGTGTTATAAATTGGAGAAGTGGGCTGAGTAACTTTTGGTCCCGAGGGAACAGTAGAATCCATGTTTTAAGTTGTTGGCCTGTGATCAACATAGTTCCGTTAATGTTTGTGCAGGGACGATAAAGTGTGAGCTTCAATTCATTGAGAGTTGTGTCATGAATTGCCAAACCTAGACCAGTTGATGATTGGTCAACAAACTCTTGCTCCGTTCCTTCCCTCCACCATTTGTTGTAGCTACCTTCTCCCTATCTTTCTGTCCCGATGAAGGCTCTCTGCCTAAAACGTCTACTGTCCAATTCCTTCCACAGATGCTGCCTGACCCATTGAGTTCTTCCAGCTTTTTCACTTGCACCCTGAGGGGTTTTGCCACAATGACAGGCCGTTTCATTTTGCAGGCAACACTGCCACTCAGTGGTGACGTGCTTGAATGGCAGGTCCCTCTGAGTGAGATGGAGTTGCCTCCAGTTCAGCTACTCCCTTCCGCTGGGGAAAAAGCCCTCAGGCCAGAGGGAGAAACAGATGGAACCGCAACATGGAAGGACAAAATAAAGACTGAGGGGAGATTTTAAATGGATTTTTGCATCTGTATTTACTCAACAGGTGGACACAGAGTTTATAGAACTGAGACAATAGACAATAGGTGCAGAAGTAGACCATTCGGCCCTTCAAGCCTGCACCGCCATTCTGAGATCATGGCTGATCATCTACTATCAATACCCGGTTCCTGCCTTGATTCCCCTATCCATAAGATACCTATCTAGCTCCTTCTTGAAAGCATCCAGAGAATTGGCATCCACTACCTTCTGAGGCAGTGCATTCCAGACCCCCACAACTCTCTGGGAGAAGAACTTTTTCCTTAACTCTGTCCTAAATGACCTACCCATTATTCTCAAACCATGCCCTCTGGTACTGGGCTCTCCCAGCATCTGGAACATATTTCCTGCCTATATCTTGTACAATCCCTTAATAATCTTATATGTTGCAATCAGATCCCCTCTCAATCTCCTTAATTCCAGCGTGTACAAGCCCAGTCTCTCTAACCTCTCTGTGTAAGACAGTCCTGACATCCCAGGAATTAACCTTGTGAATCTATGCTGCACTTCCTCTACAGCCAAGATGTCCTTCTTTAACCCTGGAGACCAAAACTGTACACAATACTCCAGGTGTGGTCTCACCAGGGCCCTGTACAAATGCAAGAGGATTTCCTTGCTCTTGTTTTCAATTCCCTTTGTAATAAAGGCCAACATTCCATTAGCCTTCTTCACTGCCTGCTGCACTTGCTCACTCACCTTCAGTGACTGATGAACAAGGACTCCTAGATCTCTTTATATTTCTCCCTTACCTAACTTTACACCATTCAGATAATAATCTGCCTTCCTGTTCTTACTCCCAAAGTGGATAACCTCACACTTATTCACATTAAACGTCATCTGCCAAGTATCTGCTCACTCACTCAGCCTATCCAAGTCACCCAGAATTCTCCTAACATCCTCATCACATGTCACACTGCCACCCAGCTTATTATCATCAGCAAACTTGCTGATGTTATTCTCAATGCCTTCATCTAAATTGTTGATGTAAATCGTAAACAGCTGTGGTCCCAATACCGAGCCCTGTGGCACCCCACTAGTCACCTCCTGCCATTCCGAGAAACACCCATTCACCGCTACCCTTTGCTTTCTATCTGCCGACCAGTTTTCTATCCATGTCAATGTCTTTCCCCCCAATGCCGTGAGCTCTGATTTTACCCATCTATCTCCTATGTGGGACCTTATCAAATGCCTTCTGAAAATTGAGGTACACTACATCCACTGGATCTCCCTTATCTAACTTCCTGGTTACATCCTCGAAAAACTCCAATAGATTAGTCAAGCATGATTTACCCTTGGTAAATCCATGCTGGCTCGGCCCAATCCTATCACTGTTATCTAGATATGCCACTATTTCATCTTTAATAATGGGCTCTAGCATCTTCCCCACTACTGATGTTAGGCTGACAGGTCGATTGTTTTCTCCCTCCCTCCTTTCTTAAAAAGTGGGATAACATTAGCCATTCTCCAATCCTCAGGAACTGATCCTGAATCTAAGGAACATTGGAAAATGATTACCAATGCATCCGCAATTTCCAGGGCCACCTCCTTTAGTACCCTAGGATGCAGACCATCTGGACCTGGGGATTTGTCAGCCTTCAGTCCCATCAGTCTACTCATCACCGTTTCCTTCCGAATGTCAATCTGTTTCATTTCCTCTGTTACCCTATGTCCTTGGCCCATCCATACATCTGGGAGATTGCTTGTGTCTTCCCTAATGAAAACAGATCTAAAGTACTTATTAAATTCTTCTTCCATTTCTCTGTTTCCCTTAACAATTTCACCCAATTCATTCTTCAAGGGCCCAACATTGTTCTTAACTATCTTCTTTCGCTTCACATACCTAAAAAAGCTTTTGCTATCCTCCTTTATATTCCTGGCTAGCTTGCGTTCGTACCTCATTTTTTCTCCCTGCATTGCCTTTTTAGTTAAGTTCTGTTGTTCCTTAAAAATTTCCCAATCATCTGTCCTCCCACTCACCTTAGCTCTGTCATACTTCCTTTTTTTTAATGCTATGCTATCTCTGACTTTCTTTGTCAACCACTGTGGCCCCTTTCCCCCCTTTGAATCCTTCCTTCTCCGGGGAATGAACTGATTTTGCACCTTGTGCATTATTCCCAAGAATACCTGCCATTGCTGTTCCACTGTCCTTTCTGCTAGGCTATCCGTCCTGTCAACTTTGGCCAGCTCCTCCCTCATGGCTCCATAGTCTCCTTTGTTCAACTGCAACACTGACACCTCCGAGCTGCCCTTATCCTTCTCAAATTGCAAATAAAAACTTATCATATTATGATCACTATGGCTCCTTTACTTCAAGATCGCTTATCAAATCCTGTTCATTACTTAACAGTAAATCCAGAATAGCCTTGTCCCTGGTCGGCTCTCGTTCAAGCTGTTCCAAGAATGCATCCCGTAGGCACTCTATAAACTCCCTATCCTGGGGTCCAGCACCAACCTGATTCTCCCAGTTCACCTGCATGTTGAAATCTCCCATAACTACTGTGACATTACCTTTGCCACATGCCAATGTTAACTCCCTATTCAACTTGCACCCAATATCCATGCTACTGTTTGGAGGCTGTGGTGAACTACTACCTGTCTGGACACGTCCCCCTCCCCCGCCGCTGACTGCTCCTGTGGCTCCTCCAATGGACCCCGGTATAAAGGCGATTGGAGGCACAGCCCCGGTCTCAGTCTCCAGGATATAGTGTGGTGTGCCTTTATCTCGCCTCACGTCTCGGAGAGTTATTAATGGTGCATCAGTGGTCTATAGACACCACCCATTAGGGTCCTTTTGCCCTCACTGTTGCTCAATTCTATCCACACAGACTCCACTTCTCCTGATCCTGTGTCCCCCCCTTGCAAAGGACTGAATCTCATTCCTCACCAACAGGGCCACCCCACCCCCTCTGCCCACATTTCTGTCCCTATGATAGCATGTATACCCTTGTACATTCATTTTCCAGGTCTGATCTCCCTGCAGCCATGTCTCCATTATCCCAACAACATCATAGTTACCCATTCGCACCTGAGCTTCAAGCTCATCCGCCTTATTTCTGACACTTTGTGCATTCAGAAATAGAATTTTTAGCCCACTTCTCCTCTCTCTGTTTGAATTGCTACCTATTGTGCTGAACCCAGCTCCCCAAACTCCCATCAGGCTATACGCCCCTAGAATTTTGTTGTCCTTCTTAAATTTACTTATTCTTGCTGCACATTTAACTCCATGTTCTGTCAGACCATCCCTCTGTACATGTGACCTCCTTATCACTTGTTCAGCCTTAATATTTCAGAACCGTGTAGTCCCCACCTGTCCTTTATTCTTCATCTCGCTATCCTCTCTCACATTCTGGATCCCTGCCCCCTGAAAATTTAGTTTAAACCCCCCCCCCCAAGAAGCACTAGCAAACTTCCCTGCAAGAATGTTAGTACCGCTCCAGTTCAGGTGTAAACCGTCCCTTCAGAACAGATCCCACCTTCCCTGGAGCAAAGCCCAATTATATAAAAACCTGAAGCCCTCCCTCCTGCACCATCCTCTCAGCCACGTATTAATCTGTATAATCTTTCTGCTCCTTGCCTCACTCGCACGTGGCACAGGTAGCAATCCTGAGATTGTTACCCTGGAGGTCCTGCTCTTCAGCTTTGCACCTAACTCCTTGAACACCCTACGCAGGACCCCCTCACTCATCCTACCCACGTCATTGGTCCCTACATGGACCACAACATCTGGGTTCTTGCCCTCCCTCTCGAGAATAACCTGCACCTGATCTGAGATGTCCCGGACCCCGGCACCAGGGAGGCAACATACCATCCGAGACTCCCGATCTTCCCCACAAAATCTCCTATCTGCCCCCCGACTATAGAATCCCCTATCACTACCTCTCTCTTCTCTTCCCTCCTCCCCTTCCTAATCGAGGGTCCAACCTCAGTGCCAGAGACAGGACCACTGCAACTTGTTCCTGGTAGGTCATCCCACCAACAGTATCCAAAACGGTATACTTATTGTTGATGGGAACGGCCACAGGGGTGCTCTGCTCTCTCTGTCTGCTCCCCCTGCCTCTCTGGACGTCACCCATTTGCCTACCTCCTGTCTTTTCGGTGTGACTACCTCCTGATAACTCTTATCTATCTCTACCTCTGCCTCCCGAATGATCCGTAGTTCATCCAGCTCCTGCTCCAATTCCCTAACTCGATCTGATAGGAGCGGCAGCTGGACGCACCTATTGCAGGTGTGGTCATCAGGGACAACTGTGTTGACCCTGACCTCCCACATACTGCACATGGAGCACACCACTGCTCTAACCGTCTCCCCCATCACCTGATCCCAGATTAGTCAGAATAAATGAAAAAAGAACCTACTGACCTTACCTTTTTACCTCAGCAAGTACGTACTCAGGCTCACTGATTTCCTCTCACCGAAGTCCCCTTGCGCCAAAGCCCAGCACTCCGCTGCCCGCTCCTGAAAGTGGGCCTCTTTTTAAAGCCCGCGCTCACCGCTGATGTCACCCGCGCCTACGCAGTTTTACCTTCCTCCTCAGGTACTCTCCAGGTAGGTCCGAAGGTCTCGGCCTAAACACTAGTGGGGTCATGGACCACATACAGAATACAGAGGAGGAGGTGCTTATTGTTTTGAGGTAAATGAGGGTGGTTAATCTCCAGGACCTGGCCAGGTTTCCCTCGGACCGTCTGGGAGGCAAGTGCAGAAATTATGGAGGACTCAGAAGAGGTTTTTAAAGCATCATTAGTTAGGGGTGAGATACCAGAGGCTTAGAGGATAGAATATGGTGTTTAACTGATTAAGAAAGGTTGTGAGAATAAGACACAAAGTTGTAAGTGTTACATCAGCAGTGCACAAGTTATTGGAAGGTATTCTGATACCAGTGCAGTACAGTAGCGTAGTGGTTAGCACAGCAGTTTGCTCTACCAGAGAAGGTTCAATTCCCGCTGCCGTCTGTAAGGAGTTCTGCCCATGACTGTGTGGGTCACTCTGGGTGATCCAGTTTCCTCCCACAGTCCAACGACTTACCGGTAAGTAGGTTAATTGGGTGTAATTGGGCAGTGCAGATTCAATGGGCTGATCATTAGCGAGCCCTGTTTTCCAGACTGGAGTTCAGGGTCCCGTCATCAGTTAGTCTGGTGCTTGTTAAGCTTAAAGCTTAAAAGTCGAGAAGTCAAAGCCCGGTGGCTGAAGTTAAAATCAGACGTATCAGTATCACAGTGGAGTGAAGGGAATTACTGAGGCATGAGAGAGGAGTTGCCTTCGGTTAGACCATCAGACATACAGTAGGAGCAGAATTAGGCCTTTCAGCCCATCAAGTCGGTGCAATGGCCAATTTATTACCCCTCTCAACCTTGTTCTCCTGCCCTCTCGCCCTTACTAATCAAAAACCTATCAACCTCTGCTTTAAAAATACCCGGAGGTTTGGCCTCCACTGCTGTCTGTGGCAAAGACTTCTACAAGTTCACCATTTTCTGGCTAAAAACAATACCTCCTTATCACTGTTGTAAAGAGACGTCCATCAATTCTGCGGCTGTGCCCTCTGATCCTAGACTCTCCCACTGGAGAAAACATCTTCTGCACATCCACTCTTTCTAAGCCTTTCAATATTCCACAGGTTTCAATGAGATCTCCTCTCATTATTCTAAACTCCAGCAAGTACAGGCCCAGAGGCAACAAACGTTCCTCATACATTAACCCTTTCATTCCCAGAAACATTCTCAACAACCTCCTTCGGACTCTCTGCAATGCAGTTTCTCAAATAAGGAGCCCAAAAAATGCTCACAATACTCCAAGTATGATCTGACCAATGACTTACAAAGGCTCAGCATTACATCCTGCTTTTATATTCTCGTTCTCTCGAAATGAATGCTAACTTCGCATTTGCCTTCCTTACCACAGACTCAATCTGCAAGTTCACCTTTAGGGAATTCTACGTGAGAACTCCCAAATCCCTTTGCACCTCAGATTTACAAACACATCCCCGTTTAGAAAAAATGCCTTTATTCCTTCCAGCTCTTTCTAACTCTCCTTCGACCTCTTGACTTTCTTTCTATCGCTCGCTCTTTCTTTCTTACTGTTTTTCCCTCTCTCATTCTTTTTGTCTGTCACTTTCTGTCTCTTCCTTTCTCTTTCTGTCCCTTTCTGTCACTCTCTCTTTCTTTCTAGTTTGCTCTCTCTGATTCTCTCCCTCTCACTCTCTCTCTCTTCCTCTCTCTCACTCACTCACTCACTTTCTCACTCACACTTTCTGGCTGACTCCCATTTCCCCTCAGTTTTTCTCCCTCTTTCTTTCTTTCAGCCTTTCTATGTTTCTGGGTCACTCTCCCTTTCTTTCTCTCTCTTTCCCTTTGCCCTATTTCTATTCTTCTATCTCTCTCTTTTTGTGTATCTCATTCTTTTATTGGCTCTCTGCCTCTGTCCATCCATCTGATATTTCTTTCTCTTTCTCTCTGTTTCTTTCTTCCTAGCTGGTGGTCTCTCTCTTTGTCTCTCCCTCTCTTTACCTTTTCTTCCTCTCTCTCTCTCTCTCTGTCTCTCACTGACTTTCTCCACCACATTTTATGTCTTTCTCAATCTCTCTTTTTGGCCCTCTCTCTTTCTTTCTGTCTCTTCATCTCCCTCTTTATGCCTCTCTCTTTCCCTCTCTCATTCTCTCACTCTTTCTGGCTCACTCTCTCTCCATCTCTTTCTGTCTCTCTGATTAAACGTAGAGCATAGAACCCAGCCACTACAGCACAGAAACAGGCCACTCGGCCCGCATTTGTGCACAACTAGCCTAAAGGTCATTTAAAACAAACTCCAAAATGAATCCCTCCTACCTACACTATATCCATCCATCTTCCTCACATCCACGTGCCTCTCGAAATGTCTCTTAAAAGCCTCTAATGTATTTGCCTCTACCACCAGACCAGGCATCCACCACTCTCTGAGTAAAAAACTTACCCCTCACATCCCTTTTGAACCTATCCCAAGACCATAAGACATAGGAGTGGATTTAGGCCATTCAGCCCAACAGTTACTATTCTGTACATTAGCTGAGTATGCCCGCAGGAAAATGAAACTCAGGGTTGTACGTGCTGACCTGTATGTACTCTGACAATAAAATTCACTTTCAACTTTGATGATAACAAGAAGTATTACTATTACAAAGTACACTGCAGATGCTGGGGTCAAATCAACATGTACAAACAGCTGGGTGAACTCAGCAGGTCGGGCAGCATCCGTCGAAATGTGCAGTCAACGTTTTGGGCCGAGACCCTTCGTCAGGACTGAAGAAGGAGGGGGCAAGGGCCCTATAAAGAAGGTGGGAGGAGGGTGGGAAACCAATCAGAGGAAAGATCAAGGGGTGGGAGAGGGGAAGCAGGGATAGGCAGGAAAGGTGAAGAAGGAATGTAAGGGGAAAGCACTATGGGTAGTAGAAGAAGGGAGAATCATGAGAGAGGTGACAGGCAGCTAGGAAAGGAGGCAAAGTAAAAGCAGGATGGGGGAAAGGAGAGGGAGGGAATCACTGGAAGTTGGATAATTCGATGTTCATGCCAAGGGGCTGGAGACTACCCAGATGGTAGATGAGGTGTTGCTCCTCCAACCTGAGTTTGACCTCATCATGGCAGTAGAGGAGGCCATGTATGGACACACCTGAATGGATATGTTAGATGGGATACCCGGCACCTTTTTCCACAGTGGTATCAGCAAGTATAAGACTCACTTTTAGTGTGATTGAAGGGAAGTATAGGGGGTTGTCCGAGATAAATTTTTGACACAAAGAATGTTGATTGCCTGGGACCCACTGTGGGTGTGGTTGGAGAGGCAGATTCATTTGAAGGGTTGTAATGCGCCGTGTCACATGACGTGAGCAATCATGGCCTTCCCACCATCATGATTATTCCGCATAAATTTTACGGCAGAAGCGGTTTGCCATTGCCTTCTACTGGGCAGTGTCTTTACAAGACGGGTGACCCCAGCCATTATCAATACTCTTCAGAGATTGTTTGCCTGGAGTCAGTGGTCGCATAACCAGGACTTGCGATATGCACCAGCTGCTCATTCGGCCATGGGTTCTTGTGACCCTGATCGGAGAGGGTGAGCAGATGCTGCACCTGCGTGCTAGCGGAGGGAAAGAGCGCCTTACACCTCCTTTGGTAGAAGCAAATCTTCACCCTGCCATTAGTAATATATTAGTGACACTAAGAGACTCTTGGATAGGCCCGTGGATGAAAGAGAAATGGAGAGCGATATGGAGGGGAGGGGTTAGATTGATCTTAGAGCTCATTAAGAGGTCTGCACTGTTTTGTGTTCTGAAAGAACACTGAAGCATTGCGGGAGAGATAAACATCGAGACTGTTGTTGAAAGAAGGGGGCTTTGTGGTCCTAAAGTTTTCTATCATTCTTGCTTTGGAGCTTTTTTTCTGTTTCGTGAATTCTGTGAAGAGTAAGAATTTCGGGTTGTGTACCCTATACATTCTCTGTTAATAAATTGAACCATTGAAACAATGAAAATTTAAAAAAAAGATCTGCAGATGCTGGACCTCTGAAATAAAAATGGATAATACAGCAACTGTGTGTGTGGGCATGTAAGAGAGGCAGAACAGTGGACAGCATGACAAAGAAGGAATAACTTATACTTTTCATCTGTCAAGGCAATGAGCAGAAATATTGGCTACAGAAGACCATAAGACAATAAGATACAGGAGAAGAATTAGGCCATTCAGCCCATCGAGTCTGCTCTGCCATTTCATCATGGTTGATCCATTTTCCCTCTCACCCCCAACCTGCCACCATCTCCCCATATCCATCATTCCCTGACTAATCAAGAATCTATCGATGTCTGCCTTAAATTTCCCCAACGCTTTGGCCTCTCGACTGGGAAGTGTCACTGGAGAGTGAGGCAGAGGTAATGTTTCAAGCCAGGTACTGCAAAGCCTTCAACTGGGAATATTGCCTCTGTCTCTGTGAGGAGCAGCTGGACATGAGAAATTCAGTCGAGATTGCAGAATAAATGTGATGCACGGAGTGTTTGTGAGTGAAGCTCCAGCAGCCGTCTCCTGAGGTGACAGTTTCTGACGAGCTGCCTCACACGTTTCTCTGTCGGTGTCTGAGTGTGTACGTCAAGGTCTCTGTGGAGTTGACAGTGTGTGAGTGGCTGTCCTGGGAGTGAGGGAAAATCAATTAAATTTGAACATTCAGTTCAAAGAGAATTCTAGAGAGAGATGTGCTCCGGGTCTCCAGAACAGGGTCAGTACACAGTGAGTGAGCACAGAAGATTGCAATGAGATATTACGCTTGCCTGCACTCTGTACCGACTGGGTTCTCGTTACACACATCAATGTCCTCAGACCCTCTCTCAGGGGAGATCTGTTCACTGACCGGTGTCTCTCATTTCCTCTCTCTCAGGGGAGATCTGTACACTGACCAGTGTCTCCCTGTCCCTCTCTCTCAGGGGAGATCTGTACACTGACCGGTGTCTCTCAGTCCCTCTCTCTCAGGGGAGATCTGTAAACTGACCAGTGTCTCCCTGTCCCTCTCTCTCAGGGGAGATCTGTACAGTGACCGGTGTCTCTCAGTCCCTCTCTCTCAGGGGAGATCTGTACACTGACCAATGTCTCTCAGTCCCTCTCTGCCTCAGGGGGAGATCTGTACACTGACCGGTGTCTCTCAGTCCCTCTCTCTCAGGGGAGATCTGTACACTGACCGATGTCTCTCAGTCCCTCTCTCTCAGGGGAGATCTGTACACTGACCGATGTCTCTCAGTCCCTCTCTCTCAGGGACAGATCTGTACACTGACCAGTGTCTCTCAGTCCCTCTCTGCCTCAGGGGGAGACCTGTGCCCTTACTGCTGTCTGTGTTACTCTGCAGTGGCTATTTGATCTTTCTGTGCACTGGTTACTGTTGTGGCCTGGGCTCTTCATCCCCACACCATCTCCTCTGCCCCTTGCTCATTTTTGTTTATTTATAACTTTTCTGGTGTTGCGTTGTGGTATTTGTGACCTCAGACCCGCTAACCACAGCCTCTGAATTATCGCGCCCCTCATCACTTCCACTGATGCTGGTAGAGTTTAGATTGAAGCTGTGCAAATAACTTGCTTTATTTTGAATTTAAAATAGTGCAAAAACAGAAATAACATATATTTTAAAGAGCAAGGTATTGTTCAATGGTTCAATGTCCATTTAGGAATCAGATAGCAGAGGGGAAGAAGTTGCCCCTGAAACGCTAAGTCTCTGCCTTCAGGATTCTGTACCTCCTTCCTGACAGTAACAATGAGAAGAGGAAATGTGTTGGGTGCTGGGGATCCTTAATAATGGACACCGCTCCTTGACACCACAGAGCCCTGTATCCCAGGTTCCACACGAGGCTGCTTAACAAGCCCATGGTATTGCAGGAAAGATATTAGCATGGATTGAAGATTGGCTGCCTGGCAGGAGGCAAAAAGTGAGAATAAAGGGAGCCTTTTCTGTTTGGCTGCTGGTAACTGGTGCTGTTCCTCAGGGGTCAGTGTTGGGACAGCTTCTTTCTACTTGTCATGGCAATGATCTTGATGAAGGAATCGACAGCTTTGTGGCCCAGTCTGCAGACGATATGAAGACAGGTGGAAGGTCAAGTGGTGAGAAGGAAGCAGGGTGTCTGAAAAAGGTCCTAGACTGATTGGGAGAATGGGAAAAGAAGTGGTAGATGGAATATAACAAGACCATAAGATATAGGAGCAGAATTAGGCCATTTGGCCTATTGAGTCAACTCCACCATTTCATCATGGCTGATACATTTTCCCTCTCAGACACAATCTCCTGCCTTCTCTCCATATCAATTCATGCCCTGACCAATCAGGACTCTGTCAACCTCTGACTTAAGTATACGGTGGGTGATTGATAAGTTCATGGTCTAAGTTAAAAGGAGTCAATTTAGAAAATCTAGCACATTTATTTTTCAGCATATCCCCCTCCTACATTTACACACTTAGTCCAGCGGTCGTGGAGCATACGAATCTTGAACATCCAGAAAGTGTCCACAGATGGGTGATTGATAAGTTCGTGGCCTAAAGTAGAAGGAGATGAGTTATACAGCTCTCGTTACATGCACATGTAGTTCAACTCTTTGAGCGATTATACAGGAAGTTTGAAGTTAATAACTCATCAGGGGTGATAGATAAATTCTAGGTAGAAGCATATGAGTTATTAAACAAGCTTTCTGCAAGGAAAGGGAGGGACTGCAAGGAAAGATTCACAAGAACACAGTAGGGCCTTACCGTTTACTGTGCGAGTCCTGCTCTGGTTTAACTCATCAGAGTGCAACACCTCACACGTATAAATTCACCAGCACATCTCCCTTTTATTCAAAATTGTTTCTATATATTTCAAACAACTGCAGATATCCCTGAGGAAAACCATCAATCACAGACCATCGGCCAGAATAAGCACTTTTCAATTGTATCATTTACCTTCTAGGGGCAAGCTAATGCTGAATCCAAACCACCAAGTTTACTATGGAGTCTTTACAACTTCATTTCATGGATCTGCCCGTCTTGAGGGATCTTGAGAAATACTGAAGTCAGTTTTAACAACATCCACTGTCCCAGCCTCAACAATCATCGTTGCAACCACCTCAAAAATCTCGGTCAGTTGACCTTTTTTCATGACTTTTTGAAAACTTGAGTTGTGATCACTATTCCCAAATTCCTCTCCCACTGAAACTCCATTCACGTGGCCAGGCTCAGCTCCCAGTACAAGATCGAGTCTGGTCTGAACTCCAGCTCCAACATTCACACACTGTTTCAACAAACTCTCTGAGTGAACAGAGAGAAATTCATGTAAGTTCCTCTTTGATAGTTTTCATTCTCCATTAGAGCATCTCCTGTTTCTCAGTTCTTCAAACCTACTGTCCAGCCCTCGATATCACTGACATCCAGGGATTTTCACACCACTCACGCCTCACTTCTGTGCAG
>NC_082734.1:3635852-3640852 GCF_030144855.1 Hypanus sabinus | reverse complement strand
TCCCCTGAGAGAGAGGGACAGAGAGACACCGGTCAGTGTACAGATCTCCCCTGAGAGAGAGGGACTGAGAGACACCGGTCAGTGTACAGATCTCCCCTGAGAGAGAGGGACTGAGAGACACCGGTCAGTGTACAGATCTCCCCTGAGAGTGAGGGACAGAGAGACACCGGTCACTGTACAGATGTCCCCTGAGAGAGAGGGACTGAGAGACACTGGTCAGTGTACAGATCTCCCCTGAGAGAGAGGGACAGAGAGACACCGGTCAGTGTACAGATCTCCGTTGAGAGAGAGGGACTGAGAGACACCGGTCAATGTACAGATCTCCCCTGAGAGAGAGGGACTGAGAGACACCGGTCAGTGTACAGATCTCCCCTGAGAGAGAGGGACCGAGAGACACCGGTCAGTGTACAGATCTCCCCTGAGAGAGAGGGACTGAGAGACACCGGTCAGTGTACCGATCTCCACTGAGAGAGAGGGACAGAGAGACACCGGTCACTGTACAGATCTCCCCTGACAGAGAGGGACTGAGAGACACCGGTCAGTGTACAGATCTCCCCTGAGAGAGAGGGACCGAGAGCCACCGGTCAGTGTACAGATCACCCACTGAGAGAGAGGGACTGAGAGACACCGGTCAGTGTACCGATCTCCACTGAGAGAGAGGGACTGAGAGACACCGGTCAGTGTACAGATCTCCCCTGACAGAGTGGGACTGAGAGACACCGGTCAGTGTACAGATCTCCCCTGAGAGAGAGGGACTGAGAGACACCGGTCAGTGTACAGATCTTCCCTGAGAGAGAGGGACAGAGAGACACCGGTCACTGTACAGATGTCCTCTGAGAGAGAGGGACTGAGAGACACCAGTCAGTTTACAGATCTTCCCTGAGAGAGAGGGACTGAGAGACACCAGTCAGTGTACAGATCTCCCCTGAGAGAGAGGGACTGACAGACACCAGCAGTGTACAGATCTCCCCCTGAGAGAGAGGGACTGAGAGACACTGGTCAGTGTACAGATCACCCTGAGAGAGAGGGACAGAGAGACACCGGTCAGTGTACAGATCACCCTGAGAGAGAGGGACAGAGAGACACCGGTCAGTGTACAGATCTCCCCTGAGAGAGAGGGACTGAGAGACAACGGTCAGTGTACAGATCTCCCCTGAGAGAGAGGGACTGAGAGACACCGGTCAGTGTACAGATCTCCCGCTGAGAGAGAGGGACTGAGAGACACCGGTCAGTGTACAGATCTCCCCTGAGAGAGAAGGACTGAGAGACACCGGTCAGTGTACAGATCTCACCTTGAGAAAGAGGGACTGAGAGACACCCGTCAATGTACAGATCTCCCCTGAGAGAGAGGGACTGAGAGACACTGGTCAGTGTACAAATCTCCTGCTGAGAGAGAGGGACTGAGAGACATCAGTCAGTGTACAGATCTCCCCTGAGAGAGAAGGACTGAGAGACACCGGTCAGTGTACAGATCTCACCTTGAGAAAGAGGGACTGAGAGACACCCGTCAATGTACAGATCTCCCCTGAGAGAGAAGGACTGAGAGACACCGGTCAGTGTACAGATCTCACCTTGAGAAAGAGGGACTGAGAGACACCCGTCAATGTACAGATCTCCCCTGAGAGAGAGGGACTGAGAGACACCGGTCAGTGTACAGATCTCCCCTGAGAGAGAAGGACTGAGAGACACCTGTCAGTGTACAGATCTCACCTTGAGAAAGAGGGACTGAGTGACACCCGTCAATGTGCAGATCTCCCCTGAGAGACACTGGTCAGTGTACAGATCTCCCGCTGAGAGAGAGGGACTGAGAGACACCGGTCAGTGTACAGATCTCCCCTGAGAGAGAAGGACTGAGAGACACCGGTCAGTGTACAGATCTCACCTTGAGAAAGAGGGACTGAGAGACACCCGTCAATGTACAGATCTCCCCTGAGAGAGAAGGACTGAGAGACACCGGTCAGTGTACAGATCTCACCTTGAGAAAGAGGGACTGAGAGACACCCGTCAATGTACAGATCTCCCCTGAGAGAGAGGGACTGAGAGACACTGGTCAGTGTACAAATCTCCTGCTGAGAGAGAGGGACTAAGAGACATTGGTCAGTGTACAGATCTCCCCTGACAGAGAGGGGCTGAGAGACACCGGTCAGTGTACAGATCTCCCTTGAGAGAGAGGTACTGAGAGACACCGGTCAGTGTACAGATCTCCCCCTGAGAGAGAGGGACTGAGAGACACCAGTCAGTGTACAGATCTCCCCTGAGAGAGAGGGACTGAGAGACACCGCTCAGTGTACAGATCTCCCCTGAGAGAGAGGGACTGAGGGACACCGGTGAATGTTTGGAAGTCTAAGTGCTACCAGTCGCCGCTGGGATTTCTCCGGCACTTTTCATTATCGAAGGGATTTGGCTTTAAATTTGGTGCCTCATGGGCAGACTTGTTATCTTTAAAACAGGTTAACAGTTTCAGGATGGGGAGAGGTGAATTCTGTAGGAGTCCCAGATAGAGCAATGCCTTCTTTCATCGGGGTTCTTAATGTGGGGAGGCGTCTCTTTAATTGTGGTCTCTTAATGAGAGTTCCCGTCTTTAATCGGGGTAGCTTCTGATGTGAAGCCCTGCTTAGAAAGGGTTTGTTACTGAGGTTAACCCTCTGGACAGAGGGTTTGATGTGGAGATTGTTTCAATGAAGAGTTTTCTGATCTTTCAGCCAGGATACTGATGTGTGATACTTTGAGTGTTCTGAGTCCCCAGTCCGTACAGAGTCCAGGCAAGTGTCATATCTCATCACAATCTCCATCACTCACTCTCTGTGGTTTGACACTGTTGTTGGTACCGGAACACATCTCTTCTCAAAGATGTCTTTCGAATTGAACATTCAAATTTACTTCATTTTCTCACCACCGAACAAGGACCTAAACTATACACAGACCCTCACACTGACACCTTCACAGAGACCTGGACATACACATTCAAACACTGGCAGAGAAATCTGTGCAGATGTTCACACACACACACACAGAGTCTGAAAAACACACATACAGACACACAGATATACAGAGACGTACACACACACACACACACACACACACACACACACACACACACACACACACACAGAGTCTGAAAGACACACATACAGACACACAGATATACAGAGACGTACACACACACACTCACACACTAACACATACACACACACACACACAACATACTCACACACACACTGACACACACACACAGACACACACACACACACACACACACACACAAACACACACACACACACTCACACTCACACAGAGTTTTACAGAGTTTTAGAGTGGGAAGGAAGAGGCTTAAGAGAATCTGAAGGTTCAATGTTTCACACAGAGACAAAAAGACCAGTTCGTTTCTGGAATGAGCTTCCTAAGGAGGTGGCAAAGTCAGGAACAGCAACACTGAAGGGCATCTAAATACCTGCTGGTATGAGCAGAGCGTAAAGCCAGATGGAATTGGTGCAGACACCTAGGCCCAATTTACACAGGCACGATGGTCAGCACAGACACAGTGGGCCAAATGCCCTGTTTCCATTATGGTCAACTTAGTTGCCAAGACTCAGGGAATTAGGTTTAGAGGGAGGCTGAAAAGGTCAGGAGTTTATTCATTGGTACGGAGGACACTGAAAGACCATCTCATAGACGGAGCATAAAAACTCCAGGATTATCGATAGAGTGAATGCACACAGACTTTCCCCAGGGGTGGCAAATAAGAAAGAGAAATACATAGATAGAGAGAGAGAGGGAAACAGATGCACAGAGAGAGACAGTGATACAGCAAGAGAGAGGGCGAGAGGGAGAGGGAGAGAGGAAGAGGGGGAGAGGGAGGGAGAGGGAGAGAGAGATACACAGTGAGTGAAACAGAGAAACTATGAAAGAGTGAGACAGAGAAAGAGTGAAAGGGACAGTGAGAGAGACAGAGAGAGAGAGAGAGAGAGAGAGAGAGAAGTACACACATCAGGGCCTTACCGTTTGCTGTGTGAGTCCTGCTCTGGTTTAACTCATCAGAGTGCAACACCTCACACGTGTAAATTCACCAGCCAATCTCCCTTTTATTCAAAATCATCTCTATATATTTCAAACAACTGCTGATATCCCTGTAGAAAACCATCAATCACAGACCAACAGCCAGAATAAACACTTTCCAATTGTATCATTTACCTTCTAGGGGCAAGCTAATGCTGAATCCAAACGACCAAGTTTACTATGGAGTCTTTACAACTTCATTTCATGGATCTGCCCGTCTTGAGGGATCTTGACAAATACTGAAGTCAATTTTTGACAACATCCACTGTCCCAGTCTCAACAATCATCGTTACAACCACCTCAAAAAACTCAGTCAATTGACCTTTTTTCGTGACTTTTTGAAAACTTAAGGGCTGTGATCACTGTTCCCAAAATCCTCTCCCACTGAAACTCCATTCACATGGCCGGGCTCACCCCCCAGTACAAGATCGAGTCTGGTCTGAACACCAGCTCCAACATTCACACACTGTTTCAACAAACTCTCTGAGTGAACAGAGAGAAATTCGTGTAAGTTTCTCTTTGATAATTTTCATGCTCCATTAGAGCATCTCCTGTTTCTCAGTTCTTCAAACCTACTGTCCAGCCCTCAATATCACTGACATCCAGGGATTTTCACTCCACTCACGCCTCACTTCTGTGCAGTTGACGTTTGATATTGCTGTGCACTGACGTGTGGGTGGCCGGCACACTCTGTTTATGTTCTAATGCTCAACACACTTTGCAAACGCTGGGGCACATGATTCATCGAATTGTGTTCAGACTCTCACCAGCAATCTCACCCCCAGTGTGGAATCTGTCCGTGATTTGTCCAGACGTTGATGAACTTACTGTGTATCCCTCTGAGTGACTGACATTGACTTGGGGGCCCCTGGGTAACAGGGCAGATCAGGCAGGTCCTGTCCTGGTTGGAGAAGCTCAAGCCTAACTTGGTAGGCCTCGGCCTA
>NC_082734.1:3608352-3630852 GCF_030144855.1 Hypanus sabinus | reverse complement strand
ATCTCCCCCTGAGAGAGAGGGACTGAGAGACACTGGTCAGTGTACAGATCTCCCCCTGAGAGAGAGGGACTGAGAGACACCGGTCAGTGTCCAGATCTCCCGCTGAGAGAGAAGGACTGAGAGACATCAGTCATTCTACAGATCTCCCCCTGAGAGAGAGGGACTGAGAGACACCGGTCGGTGTACAGATCTCCCCCTGAGAGAGTGGGACTGAGAGACACCGGTCAGTGTACAGATCTCCCCTGACAGAGAGGGACTGAGGGACACCAGCAGTGTACAGATCTCCCCCTGAGAGAAAGGGACTGAGAGACACCGGTCAGTGTACAGATCTCCCCTGAGAGAGAGGGACTGAGAGACACCGGTCAGTATACAGATCTCCCCTGAGAGAGAGGGACTGAGAGACACCGGTCAGTGTACAGATCTCCCCCTGAGAGAGAGGGACTGAGAGACACCGGTCCGTGTACAGATCTCCCCTGAGAGAGAAGGACTCAGAGACACCGGTCAGTGTACAGATCTCCCCTGAGAGAGAGGGTCTGAGGCACACCGGTCAGTGTACAGATATCCCCTGAGAGAGAGGGTCTGAGAGACTCCAGTCAGTGTACAGATCTCCCCTGAGAGAGAGGGACTGAGAGACACTGGTCAGTGTACAGATCTCCCGCTGAGAGAGAAGGACTCAGAGACAACAGTCAGTGTACAGATCTCCCCCTGAGAGAGAGGGACTGAGAGACACTGGTCAGTGTACAGATCTCCCCCTGAGAGAGAGGGACTGAGAGACACCGGTCAGTGTACAGATCTCCCCTGAAAGACAGGGACTGAGAGACACCGGTCAGTGTCCAGATCTCCCGCTGAGAGAGAAGGACTGAGAGACATCAGTCATTCTACAGATCTCCCCCTGAGAGAGAGGGACTGAGAGACACCGGTCGGTGTACAGATCTCCCCCTGAGAGAGTGGGACTGAGAGACACCAGTCAGTGTACAGATCTCCCCTGACAGAGAGGGACTGAGGGACACCAGCAGTGTACAGATCTCCCCTGAGAGAGAGGGACTGAGAGACACTGGTCAGTGTACAGATCTCCCGCTGAGAGAGAAGGACTCAGAGACAACAGTCAGTGGACAGATCTCCCCCTGAGAGAGAGGGACTGAGAGACACCGGTCCGTGTACAGATCTCCCCTGAGAGAGAGGGACTGAGAGACACCGGTCAGTGTACAGATCTCACCTTGAGAAAGAGGGACTGAGAGACACCCGTCAAAGAACAGATCTCCCCTGAGAGAGAGGGACTGAGAGACACTGGTCAGTGTACAAAACTCCTGCTGAGAGAGAGGGACTGAGAGACATCAGTCAGTGTACAGATCTCCCCTGAGAGAGAAGGACTGAGAGACACCGGTCAGTGTACAGATCTCCCCTTAGAGAGAGGGACTGAGAGACACCGGTCAGTATACAGATCTCCCCTGAGAGAGAGGGACTGAGAGACACCGGTCAGTGTACAGATCACCCCCTGAGAGAGAGGGACTGAGAGACACCGGTCCGTGTACAGATCTCCCCTGAGAGAGAAGGACTGAGAGACACCGGTCAGTGTACAGATCACCCTGAGAGAGAGGGACAGAGAGGCACCGGTCAGTGTACAGATCTCCCCTGAGAGAGAGGGACTGAGAGACACTGGTCAGTGTACAGATCTCCCCTGAGAGTTAGGGACTGAGAGACACCGGTCAGTGTACAGATATCCCCTGAGAGAGAGGGTCTGAGAGACTCCAGTCAGTGTACAGATCTCCCCTGAGAGAGAGGGACTGAGAGACACTGGTCAGTGTACAGATCTCCCGCTGAGAGAGAAGGACTCAGAGACAACAGTCAGTGTACAGATCTCCCCCTGAGAGAGAGGGACTGAGAGACACTGGTCAGTGTACAGATCTCCCCCTGAGAGAGAGGGACTGAGAGACACCGGTCAGTGTACAGATCTCCCCTGAAAGAAAGGGACTGAGAGACACCAGTCAATGTCCTGATCTCCCGCTGAGAGAGAAGGACTGAGAGACATCAGTCATTCTACAGATCTCCCCCTGAGAGAGAGGGACTGAGAGACACCGGTCAGTGTACAGATCTCCCCCTGAGAGAGTGGGACTGAGAGACACCGGTCAGTGTACAGATCTCCCCTGACAGAGAGGGACTGAGGGACACCAGCAGTGTACAGATCTCCCCCTGAGAGAGAGGGACAGAGAGACACCGGTCAGTGTACAGATCTCCCCTGAGAGAGAGGGACTGAGAGACACCGGTCAGTATACAGATCTCCCCTGAGAGAGAGGGACTGAGAGACACCGGTCAGTGTACAGATCTCCCCCTGAGAGAGAGGGACTGAGAGACACCGGTCCGTCTACAGATCTCCCCTGAGAGAGAAGGACTGAGAGACACCGGTCAGGGTACAGATCACCCTGAGAGAGAGGGACAGAGAGACACCGGTCAGTGTACAGATCTCCTCTGAGAAAGAGGGACTGAGAGACACCCGTCAATGTACAGATATCCCCTGAGAGAGAGGGACTGAGAGACTCCAGTCAGTGTACAGATCTCCCCTGAGAGAGAGGGACTGAGAGACACTGGTCAGTGTACAGATCTCCCGCTGAGAGAGAAGGACTCAGAGACAACTGTCAGTGGACAGATCTCCCCCTGAGAGAGAGGGACTGAGAGACACTGGTCAGTGTACAGATCTCCCCCTGAGAGAGAGAGACTGAGAGACACTGGTCAGTGTACAGATCTCCCCCTGAGAGAGAGGGACTGAGAGACACCGGTCAGTGTACAGATCACCCTGAGAGATAGGGACTGAGAGACACCAGTCAGTGTACAGATCTCCCCTGAGTGAGAGGGACTGAGAGACACCAGTCAGTGTACAGATCTCCCCCTGAGAGAGAGGGACTGAGAGACACCGGTCAGTGTACAGATCACCCTGAGAGAGAGGGACTGAGAGACACCAGTCAGTGTACAGATCTCCCCTGAGAGAGAGGGACTGAGAGACACCGGTCCGTGTACAGATCTCCCCTGAGAGAGAAGGACTGAGAGACACCGGTCAGTGTACAGATCACCCTGAGAGAGAGGGACAGAGAGGCACCGGTCAGTGTACAGATCTCCCCTGAGAGAGAGGGACTGAGAGACACTGGTCAGTGTACAGATCTCCCCTGAGAGTTAGGGACTGAGAGACACCGGTCAGTGTACAGATATCCCCTGAGAGAGAGGGTCTGAGAGACTCCAGTCAGTGTACAGATCTCCCCTGAGAGAGAGGGACTGAGAGACACTGGTCAGTGTACAGATCTCCCGCTGAGAGAGAAGGACTCAGAGACAACAGTCAGTGTACAGATCTCCCCCTGAGAGAGAGGGACTGAGAGACACTGGTCAGTGTACAGATCTCCCCCTGAGAGAGAGGGACTGAGAGACACCGGTCAGTGTACAGATCTCCCCTGAAAGACAGGGACTGAGAGACACCGGTCAATGTCCAGATCTCCCGCTGAGAGAGAAGGACTGTGAGACATCAGTCATTCTACAGATCTCCCCCTGAGAGAGAGGGACTGAGAAACACCGGTCAGTGTACAGATCTCCCTCTGAGAGAGTGGGACTGAGAGACACCGGTCAGTGTACAGATCTCCCATGACAGAGAGGGACTGAGGGACACCAGCAGTGTACAGATCTCCCCCTGAGAGAGAGGGACAGAGAGACACCGGTCAGTGTACAGATCTCCCCTGAGAGAGAGGGACTGAGAGACACCGGTCAGTATACAGATCTCCCCTGAGAGAGAGGGACTGAGAGACACCGGTCAGTGTACAGATCTCCCCCTGAGAGAGAGGGACTGAGAGACACCGGTCCGTGTACAGATCTCCCCTGAGAGAGAAGGACTGAGAGACACCGGTCAGTGTACAGATCACCCTGAGAGAGAGGGACAGAGAGACACCGGTCAGTGTACAGATCTCCTCTGAGAAAGAGGGACTGAGAGACACTGGTCAGTGTACAGATCTCCCGCAGAGAGAGAAGGACTCAGAGACAACTGTCAGTGGACAGATCGCCCCCTGAGAGAGAGGGACTGAGAGACACTGGTCAGTGTACAGATCTCCCCTGAGTGAGAGGGACTGAGAGACACCGGTCAGTGTACAGATCACCCTGAGACAGAGGGACTGAGAGACACCAGTCAGTGTACAGATCTCCCCTGACTGAGAGGGACTGAGAGACACCAGTCAGTGTACAGATCTTCCCTGAGAGAGAGGGACTGAGAGACACCGGTCAGTGTACAGATCTCCCCTGAGAGAGACGGGCTGACAGACACCAGTCAGTTTACATCTCCCCTGAGAGAGAGGGACTGAGAGACACCGGTCAGTGTACAGATCACCCTGAGACAGAGGGACTGAGAGACACCAGTCAGTGTACAGATCTCCCCTGACTGAGAGGGACTGAGAGACACCAGTCAGTGTACAGATCTTCCCTGAGAGAGAGGGACTGAGAGACACCGGTCAGTGTACAGATCTCCCCTGAGAGAGACGGGCTGACAGACACCGGTCAGTTTACATCTCCCCTGAGAGAGAGGGACTGAGAGACACTGGTCAGTGTACAGATCACCCATGAGAGAGAGGGACTGAGAGACACCGGTCCGTGTACAGATCTCCCCCTGAGAGAGAGGGACTGAGAGACACAGGTCAGTGTACAGATCTCCCCTGAGAGAGAGGGACTGAGACACACCGGTCAGTGTACAGATATCCCCTGAGAGAGAGGGTCTGAGAGACTCCAGTCAGTGTACAGATCTCCCCTGAGAGAGAGGGACTGAGAGACACTGGTCAGTGTACAGATCTCCCGCTGAGAGAGAAGGACTCAGAGACAACAGTCAGTGTACAGATCTCCCCCTGAGAGAGAGGGACTGAGAGACACTGGTCAGTGTACAGATCTCCCCCTGAGAGAGAGGGACTGAGAGACACCGGTCAGAGTCCAGATCTCCCGCTGAGAGAGAAGGACTGAGAGACATCAGTCATTCTACAGATCTCCCCCTGAGAGAGAGGGACTGAGAGACACCGGTCGGTGTACAGATCTCCCCCTGAGAGAGTGGGACTGAGAGACACCGGTCAGTGTACAGATCTCCCCTGACAGAGAGGGACTGAGGGACACCAGCAGTGTACAGATCTCCCCCTGAGAGAGAGGGACAGAGAGACACCGGTCAGTGTACAGATCTCCCCTGAGAGAGAGGGACTGAGAGACACCGGTCAGTATACAGATCTCCCCTGAGAGAGAGGGACTGAGAGACACCGGTCAGTGTACAGATCTCCCCCTGAGAGAGAGGGACTGAGAGACACCGGTCCGTGTACAGATCTCCCCTGAGAGAGAAGGACTCAGAGACACCGGTCAGTGTACAGATCTCCCCTGAGAGAGAGGGTCCGAGGCACACCGGTCAGTGTACAGATATCCCCTGAGAGAGAGGGTCTGAGAGACTCCAGTCAGTGTACAGATCTCCCCTGAGAGAGAGGGACTGAGAGACACTGGTCAGTGTACAGATCTCCCGCTGAGAGAGAAGGACTCAGAGACAACAGTCAGTGTACAGATCTCCCCCTGAGAGAGAGGGACTGAGAGACACTGGTCAGTGTACAGATCTCCCCCTGAGAGAGAGGGACTGAGAGACACCGGTCAGTGTACAGATCTCCCCTGAAAGACAGGGACTGAGAGACACTGGTCAGTGTACAGATCTCCCCCTGAGAGAGAGGGACTGAGAGACACCGGTCAGTGTCCAGATCTCCCGCTGAGAGAGAAGGACTGAGAGACATCAGTCATTCTACAGATCTCCCCCTGAGAGAGAGGGACTGAGAGACACCGGTCGGTGTACAGATCTCCCCCTGAGAGAGTGGGACTGAGAGACACCGGTCAGTGTACAGATCTCCCCTGACAGAGAGGGACTGAGGGACACCAGCAGTGTACAGATCTCCCCCTGAGAGAAAGGGACTGAGAGACACCGGTCAGTGTACAGATCTCCCCTGAGAGAGAGGGACTGAGAGACACCGGTCAGTATACAGATCTCCCCTGAGAGAGAGGGACTGAGAGACACCGGTCAGTGTACAGATCTCCCCCTGAGAGAGAGGGACTGAGAGACACCGGTCCGTGTACAGATCTCCCCTGAGAGAGAAGGACTCAGAGACACCGGTCAGTGTACAGATCTCCCCTGAGAGAGAGGGTCTGAGGCACACCGGTCAGTGTACAGATATCCCCTGAGAGAGAGGGTCTGAGAGACTCCAGTCAGTGTACAGATCTCCCCTGAGAGAGAGGGACTGAGAGACACTGGTCAGTGTACAGATCTCCCGCTGAGAGAGAAGGACTCAGAGACAACAGTCAGTGTACAGATCTCCCCCTGAGAGAGAGGGACTGAGAGACACTGGTCAGTGTACAGATCTCCCCCTGAGAGAGAGGGACTGAGAGACACCGGTCAGTGTACAGATCTCCCCTGAAAGACAGGGACTGAGAGACACCGGTCAGTGTACAGATCTCCCGCTGAGAGAGAAGGACTCAGAGACAACAGTCAGTGGACAGATCTCCCCCTGAGAGAGAGGGACTGAGAGACACCGGTCCGTGTACAGATCTCCCCTGAGAGAGAGGGACTGAGAGACACCGGTCAGTGTACAGATCTCACCTTGAGAAAGAGGGACTGAGAGACACCCGTCAAAGAACAGATCTCCCCTGAGAGAGAGGGACTGAGAGACACTGGTCAGTGTACAAAACTCCTGCTGAGAGAGAGGGACTGAGAGACATCAGTCAGTGTACAGATCTCCCCTGAGAGAGAAGGACTGAGAGACACCGGTCAGTGTACAGATCTCCCCTTAGAGAGAGGGACTGAGAGACACCGGTCAGTATACAGATCTCCCCTGAGAGAGAGGGACTGAGAGACACCGGTCAGTGTACAGATCACCCCCTGAGAGAGAGGGACTGAGAGACACCGGTCCGTGTACAGATCTCCCCTGAGAGAGAAGGACTGAGAGACACCGGTCAGTGTACAGATCACCCTGAGAGAGAGGGACAGAGAGGCACCGGTCAGTGTACAGATCTCCCCTGAGAGAGAGGGACTGAGAGACACTGGTCAGTGTACAGATCTCCCCTGAGAGTTAGGGACTGAGAGACACCGGTCAGTGTACAGATATCCCCTGAGAGAGAGGGTCTGAGAGACTCCAGTCAGTGTACAGATCTCCCCTGAGAGAGAGGGACTGAGAGACACTGGTCAGTGTACAGATCTCCCGCTGAGAGAGAAGGACTCAGAGACAACAGTCAGTGTACAGATCTCCCCCTGAGAGAGAGGGACTGAGAGACACTGGTCAGTGTACAGATCTCCCCCTGAGAGAGAGGGACTGAGAGACACCGGTCAGTGTACAGATCTCCCCTGAAAGAAAGGGACTGAGAGACACCAGTCAATGTCCTGATCTCCCGCTGAGAGAGAAGGACTGAGAGACATCAGTCATTCGACAGATCTCCCCCTGAGAGAGAGGGACTGAGAGACACCGGTCGGTGTACAGATCTCCCTCTGAGAGAGTGGGACTGAGAGACACCGGTCAGTGTACAGATCTCCCCTGACAGAGAGGGACTGAGGGACACCAGCAGTGTACAGATCTCCCCCTGAGAGAGAGGGACAGAGAGACACCGGTCAGTGTACAGATCTCCCCTGAGAGAGAGGGACTGAGAGACACCGGTCAGTATACAGATCTCCCCTGAGAGAGAGGGACTGAGAGACACCGGTCAGTGTACAGATCTCCCCCTGAGAGAGAGGGACTGAGAGACACCGGTCCGTGTACAGATCTCCCCTGAGAGAGAAGGACTGAGAGACACCGGTCAGGGTACAGATCACCCTGAGAGAGAGGGACAGAGAGACACCGGTCAGTGTACAGATCTCCTCTGAGAAAGAGGGACTGAGAGACACCCGTCAATGTACAGATATCCCCTGAGAGAGAGGGACTGAGAGACTCCAGTCAGTGTACAGATCTCCCCTGAGAGAGAGGGACTGAGAGACACTGGTCAGTGTACAGATCTCCCGCTGAGAGAGAAGGACTCAGAGACAACTGTCAGTGGACAGATCTCCCCCTGAGAGAGAGGGACTGAGAGACACTGGTCAGTGTACAGATCTCCCCCTGAGAGAGAGAGACTGAGAGACACTGGTCAGTGTACAGATCTCCCCCTGAGAGAGAGGGACTGAGAGACACCGGTCAGTGTACAGATCACCCTGAGAGATAGGGACTGAGAGACACCAGTCAGTGTACAGATCTCCCCTGAGTGAGAGGGACTGAGAGACACCAGTCAGTGTACAGATCTCCCCCTGAGAGAGAGGGACTGAGAGACACCGGTCAGTGTACAGATCACCCTGAGAGAGAGGGACTGAGAGACACCAGTCAGTGTACAGATCTCCCCTGAGAGAGAGGGACTGAGAGACACCGGTCCGTGTACAGATCTCCCCTGAGAGAGAAGGACTGAGAGACACCGGTCAGTGTACAGATCACCCTGAGAGAGAGGGACAGAGAGGCACCGGTCAGTGTACAGATCTCCCCTGAGAGAGAGGGACTGAGAGACACTGGTCAGTGTACAGATCTCCCCTGAGAGTTAGGGACTGAGAGACACCGGTCAGTGTACAGATATCCCCTGAGAGAGAGGGTCTGAGAGACTCCAGTCAGTGTACAGATCTCCCCTGAGAGAGAGGGACTGAGAGACACTGGTCAGTGTACAGATCTCCCGCTGAGAGAGAAGGACTCAGAGACAACAGTCAGTGTACAGATCTCCCCCTGAGAGAGAGGGACTGAGAGACACTGGTCAGTGTACAGATCTCCCCCTGAGAGAGAGGGACTGAGAGACACCGGTCAGTGTACAGATCTCCCCTGAAAGACAGGGACTGAGAGACACCGGTCAATGTCCAGATCTCCCGCTGAGAGAGAAGGACTGTGAGACATCAGTCATTCTACAGATCTCCCCCTGAGAGAGAGGGACTGAGAAACACCGGTCAGTGTACAGATCTCCCCCTGAGAGAGTGGGACTGAGAGACACCGGTCAGTGTACAGATCTCCCGTGACAGAGAGGGACTGAGGGACACCAGCAGTGTACAGATCTCCCCCTGAGAGAGAGGGACAGAGAGACACCGGTCAGTGTACAGATCTCCCCTGAGAGAGAGGGACTGAGAGACACCGGTCAGTATACAGATCTCCCCTGAGAGAGAGGGACTGAGAGACACCGGTCAGTGTACAGATCTCCCCCTGAGAGAGAGGGACTGAGAGACACCGGTCCGTGTACAGATCTCCCCTGAGAGAGAAGGACTGAGAGACACCGGTCAGTGTACAGATCACCCTGAGAGAGAGGGACAGAGAGACACCGGTCAGTGTACAGATCTCCTCTGAGAAAGAGGGACTGAGAGACACTGGTCAGTGTACAGATCTCCCGCAGAGAGAGAAGGACTCAGAGACAACTGTCAGTGGACAGATCGCCCCCTGAGAGAGAGGGACTGAGAGACACTGGTCAGTGTACAGATCTCCCCTGAGTGAGAGGGACTGAGAGACACCGGTCAGTGTACAGATCACCCTGAGACAGAGGGACTGAGAGACACCAGTCAGTGTACAGATCTCCCCTGACTGAGAGGGACTGAGAGACACCAGTCAGTGTACAGATCTTCCCTGAGAGAGAGGGACTGAGAGACACCGGTCAGTGTACAGATCTCCCCTGAGAGAGACGGGCTGACAGACACCAGTCAGTTTACATCTCCCCTGAGAGAGAGGGACTGAGAGACACCGGTCAGTGTACAGATCACCCTGAGACAGAGGGACTGAGAGACACCAGTCAGTGTACAGATCTCCCCTGACTGAGAGGGACTGAGAGACACCAGTCAGTGTACAGATCTTCCCTGAGAGAGAGGGACTGAGAGACACCGGTCAGTGTACAGATCTCCCCTGAGAGAGACGGGCTGACAGACACCGGTCAGTTTACATCTCCCCTGAGAGAGAGGGACTGAGAGACACTGGTCAGTGTACAGATCACCCATGAGAGAGAGGGACTGAGAGACACCGGTCCGTGTACAGATCTCCCCCTGAGAGAGAGGGACTGAGAGACACAGGTCAGTGTACAGATCTCCCCTGAGAGAGAGGGACTGAGACACACCGGTCAGTGTACAGATATCCCCTGAGAGAGAGGGTCTGAGAGACTCCAGTCAGTGTACAGATCTCCCCTGAGAGAGAGGGACTGAGAGACACTGGTCAGTGTACAGATCTCCCGCTGAGAGAGAAGGACTCAGAGACAACAGTCAGTGTACAGATCTCCCCCTGAGAGAGAGGGACTGAGAGACACTGGTCAGTGTACAGATCTCCCCCTGAGAGAGAGGGACTGAGAGACACCGGTCAGAGTCCAGATCTCCCGCTGAGAGAGAAGGACTGAGAGACATCAGTCATTCTACAGATCTCCCCCTGAGAGAGAGGGACTGAGAGACACCGGTCGGTGTACAGATCTCCCCCTGAGAGAGTGGGACTGAGAGACACCGGTCAGTGTACAGATCTCCCCTGACAGAGAGGGACTGAGGGACACCAGCAGTGTACAGATCTCCCCCTGAGAGAGAGGGACAGAGAGACACCGGTCAGTGTACAGATCTCCCCTGAGAGAGAGGGACTGAGAGACACCGGTCAGTATACAGATCTCCCCTGAGAGAGAGGGACTGAGAGACACCGGTCAGTGTACAGATCTCCCCCTGAGAGAGAGGGACTGAGAGACACCGGTCAGTGTACAGATCTCCCCCTGAGAGAGAGGGACTGAGAGACACCGGTCCGTGTACAGATCTCCCCTGAGAGAGAAGGACTCAGAGACACCGGTCAGTGTACAGATCTCCCCTGAGAGAGAGGGTCCGAGGCACACCGGTCAGTGTACAGATATCCCCTGAGAGAGAGGGTCTGAGAGACTCCAGTCAGTGTACAGATCTCCCCTGAGAGAGAGGGACTGAGAGACACTGGTCAGTGTACAGATCTCCCGCTGAGAGAGAAGGACTCAGAGACAACAGTCAGTGTACAGATCTCCCCCTGAGAGAGAGGGACTGAGAGACACTGGTCAGTGTACAGATCTCCCCCTGAGAGAGAGGGACTGAGAGACACCGGTCAGTGTACAGATCTCCCCTGAAAGACAGGGACTGAGAGACACCGGTCAGTGTCCAGATCTCCCGCTGAGAGAGAAGGACTGAGAGACATCAGTCATTCTACAGATCTCCCCCTGAGAGAGAGGGACTGAGAGACACCCGTCGGTGTACAGATCTCCCCCTGAGAGAGTGGGACTGAGAGACACCAGTCAGTGTACAGATCTCCCCCGACAGAGAGGGACTGAGGGACACCAGCAGTGTACAGATCTCCCCCTGAGAGAGAGGGTCAGAGAGACACCGGTCAGTGTACAGATCTCCCCTGAGAGAGAGGGACTGAGAGACACCGGTCAGTATACAGATCTCCCCTGAGAGAGAGGGACTGAGAGACACCGGTCAGTGTACAGATCTCCCCCTGAGAGAGAGGGACTGAGAGACACCGGTCCGTGTACAGATCTCCCCTGAGAGAGAAGGACTGAGAGACACCGGTCAGTGTACAGATCACCCTGAGAGAGAGGGACAGAGAGACACCGGTCAGTGTACAGATCTCCTCTGAGAATGAGGGACTGAGAGACACCCGTCAATGTACAGATCTCCCCTGAGAGAGAGGAACTGAGAGACTCCAGTCAGTGTACAGATCTCCCCTGAGAGAGAGGGACTGAGAGACACTGGTCAGTGTACAGATCTCCCGCTGAGAGAGAAGGACTCAGAGACAACAGTCAGTGGACAGATCTCCCCCTGAGAGAGAGGGACTGAGAGACACTGGTCAGTGTACAGATCTCCCCTGAGAGAGAGGGACTGAGAGACAACAGTCAGTGGACAGATCTCCCCCTGAGAGAGAGGGACTGAGAGACACCGGTCCGTGTACAGATCTCCCCTGAGAGAGAGGGACTGAGAGACACCGGTCAGTGTACAGATCTCACCTTGAGAAAGAGGGACTGAGAGACACCCGTCAAAGTACAGATCTCCCCTGAGAGAGAGGGACTGAGAGACACTGGTCAGTGTACAAAACTCCTGCTGAGAGAGAGGGACTGAGAGACATCAGTCAGTGTACAGATCTCCCCTGAGAGAGAAGGACTGAGAGACACCGGTCAGTGTACAGATCTCCCCTTAGAGAGAGGGACTGAGAGACACCGGTCAGTATACAGATCTCCCCTGAGAGAGAGGGACTGAGAGACACCGGTCAGTGTACAGATCACCCCCTGAGAGAGAGGGACTGAGAGACACCGGTCCGTGTACAGATCTCCCCTGAGAGAGAAGGACTGAGAGACACCGGTCAGTGTACAGATCACCCTGAGAGAGAGGGACAGAGAGGCACCGGTCAGTGTACAGATCTCCCCTGAGAGAGAGGGTCTGAGAGACTCCAGTCAGTGTACAGATCTCCCCTGAGAGAGAGAGGGACTGAGAGACACTGGTCAGTGTACAGATCTCCCGCTGAGAGAGAAGGACTCAGAGACAACAGTCAGTGTACAGATCTCCCCTGAGAGAGAGGGACTGAGAGACATCAGTCATTCTACAGATCTCCCCCTGAGAGAGAGGGACTGAGAGACACTGGTCAGTGTACAGATCTCCCCCTGAGAGAGAGGGACTGAGAGACACCGGTCAGTGTACAGATCTCCCCTGAAAGACAGGGACTGAGAGACACCGGTCAGTGTCCAGATCTCCCGCTGAGAGAGAAAGACTGAGAGACATCAGTCATTCTACAGATCTCCCCCTGAGAGAGAGGGACTGAGAGACACCGGTCGGTGTACAGATCTCCCCCTGAGAGAGTGGGATTGAGAGACACCAGTCAGTGTACAGATCTCCCCTGACAGAGAGGGACTGAGGGACACCAGCAGTGTACAGATCTCCCCCTGAGAGAGAGGGACAGAGAGACACCGGTCAGTGTACAGATCTCCCCTGAGAGAGAGGGACTGAGAGACACCGGTCAGTATACAGATCTCCCCTGAGAGAGAGGGACTGAGAGACACCGGTCAGTGTACAGATCTCCCCCTGAGAGAGAGGGACTGAGAGACACCGGTCCGTGTACAGATCTCCCCTGAGAGAGAAGGACTGAGAGACACCGGTCAGTGTACAGATTACCCTGAGAGAGAGGGACAGAGAGACACCGGTCAGTGTACAGATCTCCTCTGAGAAAGAGGGACTGAGAGACACCCGTCAATGTACAGATCTCCCCTGAGAGAGAGGAACTGAGAGACTCCAGTCAGTGTACAGATCTCCCCTGAGAGAGAGGGACTGAGAGACATCAGTCATTCTACAGATCTCCCCCTGAGAGAGAGGGACTGAGAGACACCGGTCAGTGTACAGATCTCCCCCTGAGAGAGAGGGACTGAGAGACACCGGTCAGTGTACAGATCTCCCCTGAAAGACAGGGACTGAGAGACACCGGTCAGTGTCCAGATCTCCCGCTGAGAGAGAAGGACTGAGAGACATCAGTCATTCTACAGATCTCCCCCTGAGAGAGAGGGACTGAGAGACACCGGTCGGTGTACAGATCTCCCCCTGAGAGAGTGGGACTGAGAGACACCAGTCAGTGTACAGATCTCCCCTGACAGAGAGGGACTGAGGGACACCAGCAGTGTACAGATCTCCCCCTGAGAGAGAGGGACTGACAGACACCGGTCAGTTTACAGATCTCCCCTGAGAGAGAGGGACTGAGAGACACCGGTCAGTATACAGATCTCCCCTGAGAGAGAGGGACTGAGAGACACCGGTCAGTGTACAGATCTCCCCCTGAGAGAGAGGGACTGAGAGACACCCGTCAATGTACAGATCTCCCCTGAGAGAGAGGGACTGAGAGACTCCAGTCAGTGTACAGATCTCCCCTGAGAGAGAGGGACTGAGAGACACTGGTCAGTGTACAGATCTCCCGCTGAGAGAGAAGGACTCAGAGACAACTGTCAGTGGACAGATCTCCCCCTGAGAGAGAGGGACTGAGAGACACTGGTCAGTGTACAGATCTCCCCCTGAGTGAGAGGGACTGAGAGACACCGGTCAGTGTACAGATCACCCTGAGACAGAGGGACTGAGAGACACCAGTCAGTGTACAGATCTTCCCTGACTGAGAGGGACTGAGAGACACCAGTCAGTGTACAGATCTTCCCTGAGAGAGAGGGACTGAGAGACACCGGTCAGTGTACAGATCTCCCCTGAGAGAGACGGGCTGACAGACACCGGTCAGTTTACATCTCCCCTGAGAGAGAGGGACTGAGAGACACTGGTCAGTGTACAGATCACCCATGAGAGAGAGGGACTGAGAGACACCGGTCCGTGTACAGATCTCCCCCTGAGAGAGAGGGACTGAGAGACACAGGTCAGTGTACAGATCTCCCCTGAGAGAGAGGGACTGAGACACACCGGTCAGTGTACAGATCTCCCCTGAGAGAGAGGGACTGAGAGACACTGGTCAGTGTACAGATCTCCCGCTGAGAGAGAAGGACTCAGAGACAACAGTCAGTGTACAGATCTCCCCCTGAGAGAGAGGGACTGAGAGACACTGGTCAGTGTACAGATCTCCCCCTGAGAGAGAGGGACTGAGAGACACCGGTCAGAGTCCAGATCTCCCGCTGAGAGAGAAGGACTGAGAGACATCAGTCATTCTACAGATCTCCCCCTGAGAGATAGGGACTGAGAGACACCGGTCGGTGTACAGATCTCCCCCTGAGAGAGTGGGACTGAGAGACACCGGTCAGTGTACAGATCTCCCCTGACAGAGAGGGACTGAGGGACACCAGCAGTGTACAGATCTCCCCCTGAGAGAGAGGGACAGAGAGACACCGGCCAGTGTACAGATCTCCACTGAGAGAGAGGGACTGAGAGACACCGGTCAGTATACAGATCTCCCCTGAGAGAGAGGGACTGAGAGACACCGGTCAGTGTACAGATCTCCCCCTGAGAGAGAGGGACTGAGAGACACCGGTCCGTGTACAGATCTCCCCTGAGAGAGAAGGACTCAGAGACACCGGTCAGTGTACAGATCTCCCCTGAGAGAGAGGGTCCGAGGCACACCGGTCAGTGTACAGATATCCCCTGAGAGAGAGGGTCTGAGAGACTCCAGTCAGTGTACAGATCTCCCCTGAGAGAGAGGGACTGAGAGACACTGGTCAGTGTACAGATCTCCCGCTGAGAGAGAAGGACTCAGAGACAACAGTCAGTGTACAGATCTCCCCCTGAGAGAGAGGGACTGAGAGACACTGGTCAGTGTACAGATCTCCTCTGAGAATGAGGGACTGAGAGACACCCGTCAATGTACAGATCTCCCCTGAGAGAGAGGAACTGAGAGACTCCAGTCAGTGTACAGATCTTCCCTGAGAGAGAGGGACTGAGAGACACTGGTCAGTGTACAGATCTCCCGCTGAGAGAGAAGGACTCAGAGACAACAGTCAGTGTACAGATCTCCCCCTGAGAGAGAGGGACTGAGAGACACTGGTCAGTGTACAGATCTCCCCCTGAGAGAGAGGGACTGAGAGACACCGGTCAGAGTACAGATCTCCCCTGAGAGAGAAGGACTGAGAGACACCGGTCAGTGTACAGATCACCCTGAGAGAGAGGGACAGAGAGACACCGGTCAGTGTACAGATCTCCTCTGAGAATGAGGGACTGAGAGACACCCGTCAATGTACAGATCTCCCCTGAGAGAGAGGAACTGAGAGACTCCAGTCAGTGTACAGATCTCCCCTGAGAGAGAGGGACTGAGAGACACTGGTCAGTGTACAGATCTCCCGCTGAGAGAGAAGGACTCAGAGACAACAGTCAGTGGACAGATCTCCCCCTAAGAGAGAGGGACTGAGAGACACTGGTCAGTGTACAGATCTCCCCTGAGAGAGAGGGACTGAGAGACAACAGTCAGTGGACAGATCTCCCCCTGAGAGAGAGGGACTGAGAGACACCGGTCCGTGTACGGATCTCCCCTGAGAGAGAGGGACTGAGAGACACCGGTCAGTGTACAGATCTCACCTTGAGAAAGAGGGACTGAGAGACACCCGTCAAAGTACAGATCTCCCCTGAGAGAGAGGGACTGAGAGACACTGGTCAGTGTACAAAACTCCTGCTGAGAGAGAGGGACTGAGAGACATCAGTCAGTGTACAGATCTCCCCTGAGAGAGAAGGACTGAGAGACACCGGTCAGTGTACAGATCTCCCCTGAGAGAGAGGGACTGAGAGACACCGGTCAGTATACAGATCTCCCCTGAGAGAGAGGGACTGAGAGACACCGGTCAGTGTACAGATCACCCCCTGAGAGAGAGGGACTGAGAGACACCGGTCCGTGTACAGATCTCCCCTGAGAGAGAAGGACTGAGAGACACCGGTCAGTGTACAGATCACCCTGAGAGAGAGGGACAGAGAGGCACCGGTCAGTGTACAGATCTCCCCTGAGAGAGAGGGTCTGAGAGACTCCAGTCAGTGTACAGATCTCCCCTGAGAGAGAGAGGGACTGAGAGACACTGGTCAGTGTACAGATCTCCCGCTGAGAGAGAAGGACTCAGAGACAACAGTCAGTGTACAGATCTCCCCCTGAGAGAGAGGGACTGAGAGACACTGGTCAGTGTACAGATCTCCCCCTGAGAGAGAGGGACTGAGAGACACCGGTCAGTGTACAGATCTCCCCTGAAAGACAGGGACTGAGAGACACCGGTCAGTGTCCAGATCTCCCGCTGAGAGAGAAGGACTGAGAGACATCAGTCATTCTACAGATCTCCCCCTGAGAGAGAGGGACTGAGAGACACCGGTCGGTGTACAGATCTCCCCCTGAGAGAGTGGGACTGAGAGACACCAGTCAGTGTACAGATCTCCCCTGACAGAGAGGGACTGAGGGACACCAGCAGTGTACAGATCTCCCCCTGAGAGAGAGGGACAGAGAGACACCGGTCAGTGTACAGATCTCCCCTGAGAGAGAGGGACTGAGAGACACCGGTCAGTATACAGATCTCCCCTGAGAGAGAGGGACTGAGAGACACCGGTCAGTGTACAGATCTCCCCCTGAGAGAGAGGGACTGAGAGACACCGGTCCGTGTACAGATCTCCCCTGAGAGAGAAGGACTGAGAGACACCGGTCAGTGTACAGATTACCCTGAGAGAGAGGGACAGAGAGACACCGGTCAGTGTACAGATCTCCTCTGAGAAAGAGGGACTGAGAGACACCCGTCAATGTACAGATCTCCCCTGAGAGAGAGGAACTGAGAGACTCCAGTCAGTGTACAGATCTCCCCTGAGAGAGAGGGACTGAGAGACATCAGTCATTCTACAGATCTCCCCCTGAGAGAGAGGGACTGAGAGACACTGGTCAGTGTACAGATCTCCCCCTGAGAGAGAGGGACTGAGAGACACCGGTCAGTGTACAGATCTCCCCTGAAAGACAGGGACTGAGAGACACCGGTCAGTGTCCAGATCTCCCGCTGAGAGAGAAGGACTGAGAGACATCAGTCATTCTACAGATCTCCCCCTGAGAGAGAGGGACTGAGAGACACCGGTCGGTGTACAGATCTCCCCCTGAGAGAGTGGGACTGAGAGACACCAGTCAGTGTACAGATCTCCCCTGACAGAGAGGGACTGAGGGACACCAGCAGTGTACAGATCTCCCCCTGAGAGAGAGGGACATAGAGACAGCGGTCAGTGTACAGATCTCCCCTGAGAGAGAGGGACTGAGAGACACCGGTCAGTATACAGATCTCCCCTGAGAGAGAGGGACTGAGAGACACCGGTCAGTGTACAGATCTCCCCCTGAGAGAGAGGGACTGAGAGACACCGGTCCGTGTACAGATCTCCCCTGAGAGAGAAGGACTGAGAGACACCGGTCAGTGTACAGATTACCCTGAGAGAGAGGGACAGAGAGACACCGGTCAGTGTACAGATCTCCTCTGAGAAAGAGGGACTGAGAGACACCCGTCAATGTACAGATCTCCCCTGAGAGAGAGGAACTGAGAGACTCCAGTCAGTGTACAGATCTCCCCTGAGAGAGAGGGACTGAGAGACATCAGTCATTCTACAGATCTCCCCCTGAGAGAGAGGGACTGAGAGACACTGGTCAGTGTACAGATCTCCCCCTGAGAGAGAGGGACTGAGAGACACCGGTCAGTGTACAGATCTCCCCTGAAAGACAGGGACTGAGAGACACCGGTCAGTGTACAGATCTCCCCTGACAGAGAGGGACTGAGGGACACCAGCAGTGTACAGATCTCCCCCTGAGAGAGAGGGACATAGAGACACCGGTCAGTGTACAGATCTCCCCTGAGAGAGAGGGACTGAGAGACACCGGTCAGTATACAGATCTCCCCTGAGAGAGAGGGACTGAGAGACACCGGTCAGTGTACAGATCTCCCCCTGAGAGAGAGGGACTGAGAGACACCGGTCCGTGTACAGATCTCCCCTGAGAGAGAAGGACTGAGAGACACCGGTCAGTGTACAGATTACCCTGAGAGAGAGGGACAGAGAGACACCGGTCTGTGTACAGATCTCCTCTGAGAAAGAGGGACTGAGAGACACCCGTCAATGTACAGATCTCCCCTGAGAGAGAGGAACTGAGAGACTCCAGTCAGTGTACAGATCTCCCCTGAGAGAGAGGGACTGAGAGACACTGGTCAGTGTACAGATCTCCCGCTGAGAGAGAAGGACTCAGAGACAACAGTCAGTGGACAGATCTCCCCCTGAGAGAGAGGGACTGAGAGACACTGGTCAGTGTACAGATCTCCCCCTGAGAGAGAGGGACTGAGAGACACCCGTCAGTGTACAGATCACCCTGAGAGAGAGGGACTGAGAGACACCAGTCAGTGTACAGATCTCCCCTGAGTGAGAGGGACTGAGAGACACCAGTCAGTGTACAGATCTCCCCCTGAGAGAGAGGGACTGAGAGACACCGGTCAGTGTACAGATCACCCTGAGAGAGAGGGACTGGGAGACTCCAGTCAGTGTACAGATCTCCCCTGAGAGAGAGGGACTGAGAGACATTGGTCAGTGTACAGATCTCCCCTGAGAGAGAGGGACTGAGAGACACCAGTCAGTGTACAGATCTGTCACTGAGAGAGAGGGACTGAGAGACACTGGTCCGTGTACAGATCTTACCCTGAGTGAGAGGGACTGAGAGACACCGGTCAGTGTACAGATCTCCCCCTGAGAGAGAGGGACTGAGAGACACCTGTCAGTGTACAGATCTCCCCTGAGTGAGAGGGACTGAGGGACACCGGTCAGTGTACAGATCACCCTGAGACAGAGGGACTGAGAGACACCAGTCAGTGTACAGATCTCCAATGACTGAGAGGGACTGAGAGGCACCGGTCAGTGTACAGATCTTCCCTGAGAGAGAGGGACTGAGAGACACCGGTCAGTGTACAGATCTCCCCTGAGAGAGACGGGCTGACAGACACCGGTCAGTTTACATCTCCCCTCAGAGAGAGGGACTGAGAGACACTGGTCAGTGTACAGATCACCCATGAGAGAGAGGGACTGAGAGACACCGGTCCGTGTACAGATCTCCCCCTGAGAGAGAGGGACTGAGAGACACAGGTCAGTGTACAGATCTCCCCTGAGAGAGAGGGACTGAGACACACCGGTCAGTGTACAGATATCCCCTGAGAGAGAGGGTCTGAGAGACTCCAGTCAGTGTACAGATCTCCCCTGAGAGAGAGCGACTGAGAGACACTGGTCAGTGTACAGATCTCCCGCTGAGAGAGAAGGACTCAGAGACAACAGTCAGTGTACAGATCTCCCCCTGAGAGAGATGGACTGAGAGACACTGGTCAGTGTACAGATCTCCCCCTGAGAGAGAGGGACTGAGAGACACCGGTCAGTGTCCAGATCTCCCGCTGAGAGAGAAGGACTGAGAGACATCAGTCATTCTACAGATCTCCCCCTGAGAGAGAGGGACTGAGAGACACCGGTCGGTGTACAGATCTCCCCCTGAGAGAGTGGGACTGAGAGACACCGGTCAGTGTACAGATCTCCCCTGACAGAGAGGGACTGAGGGACACCAGCAGTGTACAGATCTCCCCCTGAGAGAGAGGGACAGAGAGACACCGGTCAGTGTACAGATCTCCCCTGAGAGAGAGGGACTGAGAGACACCGGTCAGTATACAGATCTCCCCTGAGAGAGAGGGACTGAGAGACACCGGTCAGTGTACAGATCTCCCCCTGAGAGAGAGGGACTGAGAGACACCGGTCCGTGTACAGATCTCCCCTGAGAGAGAAGGACTCAGAGACACCGGTCAGTGTACAGATCTCCCCTGAGAGAGAGAGTCCGAGGCACACCGGTCAGTGTACAGATATCCCCTGAGAGAGAGGGTCTGAGAGACTCCAGTCAGTGTACAGATCTCCCCTGAGAGAGAGGGACTGAGAGACACTGGTCAGTGTACAGATCTCCCGCTGAGAGAGAAGGACTCAGAGACAACAGTCAGTGTACAGATCTCCCCCTGAGAGAGAGGGACTGAGAGACACTGGTCAGTGTACAGATCTCCCCCTGAGAGAGAGGGACTGAGAGACACCGGTCAGTGTACAGATCTCCCCTGAAAGAGAGGGACTGAGAGACTGCGGTCAGTGTACAGATCTCCCCTGAGAGAGAGGGACTGAGAGACACCGGTCAGTGTCCAGATCTCCCGCTGAGAGAGAAGGACTGAGAGACATCAGTCATTCTACAGATCTCCCCCTGAGAGAGAGGGACTGAGAGACACCCGTCGGTGTACAGATCTCCCCCTGAGAGAGTGGGACTGAGAGACACTGGTCAGTGTACAGATCTCCCCCTGAGAGAGAGGGACTGAGAGACACCCGTCAGTGTACAGATCACCCTGAGAGAGAGGGACTGAGAGACACCAGTCAGTGTACAGATCTCCCCTGAGTGAGAGGGACTGAGAGACACCAGTCAGTGTACAGATCTCCCCCTGAGAGAGAGGGACTGAGAGACACCGGTCAGTGTACAGATCACCCTGAGAGAGAGGGACTGAGAGACACCAGTCAGTGTACAGATCTCCCCTGAGAGAGAGGGACTGAGAGACACCGGTCCGTGTACAGATCTCCCCTGAGAGAGAAGGACTGAGAGATACCGGTCAGTGTACAGATCACCCTGAGAGAGAGGGACAGAGAGGCACCGGTCAGTGTACAGATCTCCCCTGAGAGAGAGGGACTGAGAGACACTGGTCAGTGCACAGATCTCCCCTGAGAGTTAGGGACTGAGAGACACCGGTCAGTGTACAGATCTGTCACTGAGAGAGAGGGTCTGAGAGACTCCAGTCAGTGTACAGATCTCCCCTGAGAGAGAGGGACTGAGAGACACTGGTCAGTGTACAGATCTCCCGCTGAGAGAGAAGGACTCAGAGACAACAGTCAGTGTACAGATCTCCCCCTGAGAGAGAGGGACTGAGAGACACTGGTCAGTGTACAGATCTCCCCCTGAGAGAGAGGGACTGAGAGACACCGGTCAGTGTACAGATCTCCCCTGAATGACAGGGACTGAGAGACACCGGTCAATGTCCAGATCTCCCCCTGAGAGAGAAGGACTGAGAGACATCAGTCATTCTACAGATCTCCCCCTGAGAGAGAGGGACTGAGAGACACTGGTCAGTGTACAGATCTCCCCCTGAGAGAGAGGGACTGAGAGACACCGGTCAGTGTACAGATCTCCCCTGAAAGACAGGGACTGAGAGACACCGGTCAGTGTCCAGATCTCCCGCTGAGAGAGAAGGACTGAGAGACATCAGTCATTCTACAGATCTCCCCCTGAGAGAGAGCGACTGAGAGACACCGGTCGGTGTACAGATCTCCCCCTGAGAGAGTGGGACTGAGAGACACCAGTCAGTGTACAGATCTCCCCTGACAGAGAGGGACTGAGGGACACCAGCAGTGTACAGATCTCCCCCTGAGAGAGAGGGACAGAGAGACACCGGTCAGTGTACAGATCTCCCCTGAGAGAGAGGGACTGAGAGACACCGGTCAGTATACAGATCTCCCCTGAGAGAGAGGGACTGAGAGACACCGGTCAGTGTACAGATCTCCCCCTGAGAGAGAGGGACTGAGAGACACCGGTCCGTGTACAGATCTCCCCTGAGAGAGAAGGACTGAGAGACACCGGTCAGTGTACAGATTACCCTGAGAGAGAGGGACAGAGAGACACCGGTCAGTGTACAGATCTCCTCTGAGAAAGAGGGACTGAGAGACACCCGTCAATGTACAGATCTCCCCTGAGAGAGAGGAACTGAGAGACTCCAGTCAGTGTACAGATCTCCCCTGAGAGAGAGGGACTGAGAGACACCAGTCAGTGTACAGATCTCCCCTGAGAGAGAGGGACTGACAGACACCGGTCAGTTTACAGATCTCCCCTGAGAGAGAGGGACTGAGACACACCGGTCAGTGTACAGATCTCCCCTGAGAGAGAGGGACTGGGAGACTCCAGTCAGTGTACAGATCTCCCCTGAGAGAGAGGGACTGAGAGACATTGGTCAGTG
>NC_082734.1:3475852-3595852 GCF_030144855.1 Hypanus sabinus | reverse complement strand
GAGTTCCTCAAGACAGCCCCTCCCCCCCAGGCGACACGTTCTGAACTTTAATAAGGTCCGTGACTCTCTCAGTAGCTCAGAACCTGGAGTCAGGGCTGAGACAGACCTCAGCCACAAAAGGGCAGTGGGAGGCGCGAAGACAGGCCCCTGCTGGAGCAGATCTGGGGTAAGCTCAAAGTTCCTGGAAGAACAGTGACAGGTAGGCTCACTTCTCTGTCTCAGGGGTAGGAGGGTGTCCTTTCGGCAATGCTACCCCTCCTTGTGTGGTCCAATCCTCTTTCTTCCTTTCTCTCCATCTCTCAACATCTCTCTCCCCTTCTCTCCATCTCTCAACCTCTCTCTCCTCTCCATCTCTCAACCTCTCTCTCCCTTACTCCTTCCAATACCCTCCTCGCCTTTCCTCAATGTTTAAAATACTCCACTGCCTCACTCATCTCTCCCTCTCTCATATCCAATATTCACTCTCTCTCCTTTTCCCTCTCCCTCTCCCTGTCCCTCTTCCTCTCTCTCTCCATCCCTTACTCCTTCTCTCTCACTACCTATATCTCCTCCCTCGCTCACTCTCTGCATAATTCTCTCCCTTTATGCACCTCTTTCTGCTTCTGTTCAAATTTCAAACTGAATAAATCACTGGTGAGGCCTCACTTGGTGTATGTGTGAGCAGTTTTGGGCCCATTATCTAAGGAAGGATGTGCTGACATTGGAGAGGGTTCAAAGGAGGCTCACGAAAGCGATTCCAGGATTGAAATGCTTGTTTTATGAGGAGCATTTAATGACTCTGGGTCTCTACTCACTACAATTCTGAAGAATGAGTGATGATCACATTGAAGCCTATCAAATGCTGAAAGGCCTTGACAGAGTGGATGTGGAGAGGACGTTTCCTATGGCTGAGACCAGAGGGCACAACCTCAGAATAGAGGGATGACCCTTAAGAACGGAGATAAGGAGGAATTTCTTCAGCCAGAGAGAGGTGACTCTGGAATTTGTTGTACTGGTGCCCGTGGAGGCCATGTCTTTGGGTATATTTAAGGCAGAGGTTGATAGATTCTTGGTTAGTCAGGATATGAAGGGATATTGGGAAAAGGCAGGAGATTGGGGCTGAGAGGGAAAATGGATCAGCCATGATGAAATGGTGGAGCAGACTCGATAGGCCAAATGGCCTCATTCTGTTCCTCTATCTTTTGGTCTTAACTTTTGTAAATTCATTATAAAAGTGCATATGTGTTATACCATATACTCCCTTGAGATTTATTTTCTTGCAGGCATTTTTAGGGAAAAAGAAATACAACAGAGTTTTACCAAAAAAATACATTTTACATGAAGATTCTCAGAATCAGGTTTATTATCGTCGACGTAGAGTATAGAGACATAGAAAACTTACAGCACAATACAGGCCCTTTGGCCCACAATGCTGTGCTGAACATGCACTTACTTTTGAAATGACCCAGGGGTGTCAATAGCCCTCTATTTTTCTAAGCTCCATGTACCTGTCCAAGTGTATCTTAAGAGACCCTATTGTATCCACCTCCACCACCGATGCCGGCAGCCTATTCCACACACACCACTTTCTGTGCAAGAAACTTACCCCTGACATCTCCTCTGTACCTACTTCCAAGCACCTTAAATTTGTGCCCTTTTGTAATAGCCATCTCAGACCTGGGAAAAAGCCTCTGACTATCCATATAAACAATGCCTCTCATCATCTTATACACCTAAGTGTGTCATGAAACTTGTTTTGCGGCAGCTGTACAGTGCAAGACATAAAAGATACTGTAAATTACAATGAGAAATATATATTTCAAAGTTACAATTAAATTATTTATTAAAATATAATTAAGTTTAAAATAAATTAAACAAGGTCTAAAGAACAACCAATATGCAAAACAAAGTCAAACTGTCCAGCGTAGAAGTGAGTGAAGTTACCCACACAGGTTCAAGAGCCTGATCGTTGAGGAGTATAACTGTTCCTGAACCTGGTGGTGTGGGACCTGAGGTTTCTGTGTCTCCTGCCCAGTGACAGAGGTGAGGAGAGAGCACGGTCCAGATGGAGGGGGTCTTTGATGATGGATGCAGTAGCGCTCCTTGTAAATGTACTCAGTGGTAGGGAGCGATTTGTCTCTAATGGACTGGACTGTATCTACTATTTTCTCTATTTTTCATTTGTCTCCCTCTGTCTCTCTCTCCCTCTCTCTCACATCCTTGCTTTCTCCTTCTCTCTCCCTCGCCCCTCACACTCTCTGTCTTTCCCCCACTTTCTCTCTCCCCTCCGTCTCTCTCTCCCTTCCTCTCTGTAATTGTATCTCTCTCCCCATCATTTATGCTCTATGACTCAGTCCTTCAGTCCCTCTCATTCCCAATCTTTAACACTCTCTCCCTCTGCAGTCAAACCATCCAGTCTTTGCTCCATCTAGATCCTGTTGTAACCTTACACCAACTTCTTTACTGCCCACCACACCACCAATTTTTGTGTCATCCACTAATTTATTTATTATTCACCTCCACTCTCATCCAAGCTGATTGTACAAATGATAAGCAACATTGACCCCCAGAGCACACCACTGACCACAGTTCACCAGGGTCAAGATGTGGTCTGCTACTTTTGTTAATAAAGTCACTGAATGATTCAGCACAGAAACTTGTCCTTTGGCCGAAGTTGTCCACGGTCTCATTCTCCTCCATTTGGTCTATATCCCGCTCAGCCTTTCCTACCCACCGCATACTAATCCAAATGTCACACAGCAAGGCCACTTGCTTTGTCTACTTCCAATTTCAAGTTAGACGTCGTCTTGTCTAATGCATTCACATCAAACAGAAGGACGCTCTGCGAAGGGTTGGGTGTGATCCATGTGTAATCATCTCCTATTCTCATTACAGACTGACCACCCTTCACTGGCCGAGGGGAGCCCTGTCCGTACTGTGATGGATCCCAGGATGGGATGGAGAGTGGGGATTTTGCTCTGGGCGATCCTTTTCCTGGGGGGTGTGGGAGCCATCTGTCAAACGGGCAGTGCCACAGATTGCCAAGGAGTGCGCGCAGTACCAGGGTCCAGTCTGGCTGGAGAGGGTTTTGATGTGGTGACGCTGTCACGAAAGGGGGCGTACGTGGTGAACGTGGAGAGCTGGAGTCGTCGGGATGGGGCCTGCACCCTCTGTAGGAACACACTGATGGGGGGTAGGTGGCAGCGGCTCCCCCTGGCCGCAGTGGACTGGCGGGCTCTGCGTAATTGTCCCCGGGTTGTGTCCAGTCAGCTCTTTCACTCGCTCTCCGAGCTCATAAAGTCGATCGGCTCCAGTGTGGATAACAGCTGGAGCGCTGGCTTAAATCTAAGCACTCGGCACTTGCAGTCAATTAGTACCACACTGGCAGGTTCCAAATCCCAGGAAATGTCTTTTGCCTTGCAGAAGGGCAAATCAGACCAGTACAGCTTCGCCAAACATGAGTTCCGTTGCCTCCTTTACCGCTACCGCCTGAAGGACCAACCCCCCCTGGCACCCCAGTTCTCTGCCCGTCTGAAGCAGATCACCAGCACCTCCTACAAGAGAGCCCGGCGCCACTACCGCCAGCTAGTGCAGACTTTCGGAACTCACTTCATTCGCTCGGTCGACATGGGCGGCTTCTACAGGGATGTGACAGCCATCCGCACCTGCCAAGCTGCTGTGGAGGGCATCACTCTTGAGGAGGTGAAGGTCTGCCTCGGGAGAGAGGCCAGTTATCAGGTGGGGGCGGTGTGGAAGGGCAGACCTCGCAGAGGTTTCTGTAAGAAGAAGGCTTGGTCCCTTCACCAGGCCAGAAGCTTTCACCAGGCCTTCAACGAGAGGCTGACAGAAGCCACGGGGGGCCATTCTAGTGGTAAAACAGATATCCTCTTTTCCTCTGACCCTGCCAACTTCAACCGATGGCTGAGAAGCCTGAAGGTCTCACCAGGTGTCATAAAATACCAAGTGGCCCCTCTCCATCTCCTGCTACCTAGCACTGACATCCGTCGGGAGCATCTGAGGCGCTACCTCAGCGAGTACATTATGGCCAACGCCATGAAACGTGACTGCTCCAGAACCACCTGCCCCGCTCCTGGGAGGAAAGGCCGCTCCGATCGCTGTTCCTGTCAATGTCCGGAGAGCTTCTGGGTGGACCGTCAGTGCTGTGCCAAGCAGAAGGGCATGGGGCACCTGGTTGTCACTGTCAAGAGAGGCTTCGGTCTCTATGGCGACTATACAACCGGTACCGATGGTTTTGTGGTGGTCGCTTATGGTAAGGTCAAAGGGCAGACCGGGGTGGTGAACAACAACAACAACCCTACCTGGAACGCCAGACTGGACCTGGGGGAGGTGGTTGCCCACAGCAACATGAAACTCACCCTCAACGTCTATGATAAAGATGTCTTGTCGAAAGACCATCTAGGGACCTGCCAGGTGCCTCTGATCTCTGGTGTCACCGATCTCACCTGCCACCTTAAGCATGGCAAGGTCACCTACCAATTGTCCTTCATCTGTGGCCACCACTTGCAGGGTCGCACCTGCCAACAGTATGCCCCAAGTCCTGGGGCCCGTGAGTTCACTGGGCTCCTGTGGACCAACAAGTCCTTCCACTCGTCTGACTCCCCCATCGCCCTTCCCTCAGGGAGTGCCCTTCTCAAAGTTATCTACCCCTAACCTTTGACCTCTCACCAACCTCACTCCCAGGTCCAACGCTGCTTCCTATTGCCACAGTACTGCTATCATACCACCCTCCCCTCTTTCCCTCTCCCCCATTCATCATTCCCATTGCCCAGATATTTGCCCTCTATTCTCCATGACCCTGTACCCATCATCCTCGGTGTCTCATCAGTCCCATTGCCCTGACCTTTCCCCTCTCACCCCAAGGAACAATTCTCTCCAGGACTCCTTCATCACATTCATGCCCATGAACCTCCATTACCGAGGTCACATTGTCTTCAGTTCAATCTCCTGACCTTTGCACTATCACCCTTAATAGTCCAGGTCACAATATCTCACACTCCCCCAGTCTCAGCCTCTGAGAGAGAGATCCCACATTTCACTCACACCTCACCAATTCCTCAGATTCTCTGGGCACTAGGAATTCCCAGTGGGAATGGGAGTCCCGGCTTGCCTGACTGCACCAAGCTTTCAGGCACTGGTGTTTGAGGGTACAGGGTGGGAAGGCTATTGAGGACACAACCTCTCTGTATCTGTCATATTGTCACTGTATCACCACAGCAGAAACCCGTCACCCCAACAAAGACCTGTATTGGAGGGAAGGTGCCCAAACCAGCTTGTCAAACCGCAGGCAGCTTAATGGCTTGAGCATAACGTCATTTACAGATCCGCTAGACCCGTGCAGGAGGTGACTGAGAGCAGGCTCCATTTCCCATAATCCTGTTGCTGACAGAGGACCAACTGGAGAGTCTCCGGCTGACCTGTGTCCCAGAACGGGTGGCATGTCGGAGCAGGACCATCATCACAGGAACATCGTACACCTCCCTGTGCACGAGAAGCTTTGCAAAGAGATGCTTTGGAGACAGAAGAGATTGTCTGATTGCCTCCTGCCTTCTTTGTACAACTTTGTTTTTACAATAAACATCACTGAGCATCATTTAGCCTTTGGGTGTGAATGGTTACCGTGGAGATGTGGGATGTGGAGTTCCAGGGTGGTGAAGACAGGAACGTGGGACAGGGAGGGGGAGGTGAGGAAGGGTATTGTCCCCAGTGGGGTTGATGGCAGGAACATGGGAGATTGGAGAAGCAGGAATCGGCAGGGACAGAGATCAGCATCACAACACGCACCACAGAGACCGTCCAGGAGAGACACCGTCTTTATCAGGGGTCTGTGAGTGGGAGAGATTTACTCTTTAAAAGCGATCTGAGATGATAAAGAGAATCCCTCTCTGATGGGAGACGGTCACTTTCCACCAACCATTCCTGCTCTTCACCTTTTCATTCCTCCTTTTCTCTCTCTCTCCCTCCCTCCCCTCTCCCCTCCTCCCCTCTTCATCTCCCTCCCCCTCTCTCCTCCCTCTCTGCCTCTCCCTATCTCCCTCTCCCCTCTCCCCGTCTCCCCTCTCCTCTCTCTCTCTCTCTCTCTCTCTCTCTCTCTCTCTCTCTCTCTCTCTCTCTCTCTCTCTCTCTCTCTCTTTCTCTCTCTCTCCCCCTCTCCCTCTCCCCCTCTCCCTCTCTCTCTCTCTCTCCCCCTCTCCCTCTCCCTGGTCACAAACAGACCATAACGATACACAAGTCACAATTCCTATGCAGGCCTGTCATTCCTGTCACCACCTGTAAAACCACACTGAAAGGCCACACAGAGTTGGTGTTTGAGATAACGGGCGATTTATTCAAAAGCTGGTGTGCACCAGGAGACCAGATAAAGCTCATCTACTGAGCATGAATTTGGTATGGCTTTTACACTCCTGAAAAACTACATTTTGATAACAGAATGGTGGCTACAGAGAGACTAAGTGTCTAAGTCCTGATTACAGAATAAATTACAGGCATAGAGTCATAGAAAAGTACAGCACAGAATCAGAGGAGGACTTAGAAGAGGTTTTTAAAGCATCATTAGTTAGGGGTGAGATACCAGAGGCTTAGAGGATAGATAATGGTGTTTCACTGATTAAGAAAGGTTGTGAGAATAAGACACAAAGTTGTAAGTGCTACATCAGCAGAGCACAAGTTATTGGAAGGTATTCTGATACCAGTGCAGTACAGTAGCGTAGTGGTTAGCACAGCAGTTTGCTCTACCAGAGAAGGTTCAATTCCCACTGTCGTCTGTAAGGAGTTCTGCCCATGACTGTGTGGGTCCCTCTGGTGATCCAGTTTCCTCCCACAGTCTAAAGACTTACCGGTAAGTAGGTTAAATGGGTGTAATTGGGTGGTGCAGATCCAATGGGCTGGCCATTAGCAAACAACACACACAAAATGCTGGTGGAACACAGCAGGCCAGGCAGCATCTATAGGGAGAAGGGAAAGGTCGACGTTTCAGGCCGAGACCCTTCGTCAGGGCTAACTGAAAGGAAAGATACTAATAGATTTGAAAGTAGGAGGGGGAGGGGGAAATGTGAAAGGATAGGAGAAGACCGGAAGAGGTGGGATGAAGCTAAGAGCTGGAAAATTGATTGGCAAAAGAGATACGGAGCTGGCGAAGGGAAAGGATCATGGGACAGGAGGCCTAGGGAGAAAGAAAGGGGGAGGGAAGCACCAGAGGGAGATGGAGAACAGGCAGAGAGAGAGAAAAAAACAAACAACTAAATATAAACACAAAATGCTGGCAGAACTCAGCAGGCCAGACAGCATCTATGCGAGGAGGATGGTTTCACCTGATGAAGGGTTTCGGCCCGAAACGTCGTCACTACCTCCTCCCATAGATGCTGTCTGGCCTGCTGAGTTCTGCCAGCATTTTGTGTTTTTATTTATTTCCAGCATCTGCAGATTCACTCGTGTGCCAAACAACTAAATATGTCAGGGATGGGGTAACAAGGGGAGGAGGGACATTAACGGAAGTTAGAGAAGTCAATGTTCATGCCATCAGGTTGGAGGCTACCCAGCCGGTATATAAGGTATTGTTCCTCCAACCTGAGTGTGGCTTCATCTTGACAGTAGAGGAGTCAAATATTTATTTAGTTGTTTATTATGTAGACTCCAAGATTTTTTCCAAGTTACTGGCATCCAGATTGGAGAAGGTATTACCCAAAATTATTTCAGAAGATCAAACCGGTTTTATTAAAAATCGCTATTCTTTTTTCAACATTAGGAGATTATTGAATATTGTTTATACTCCCTCACATGACATTTCAGAATGCGTGATTTCATTAGATGCGGAGAAAGCATTTGATAGAGTTGAATGGCCTTACTTATTTAATGTGTTGGAGAAGTTTAATTTTAGTCCAATATTCATATCGTGGATTAAATTGATTTATCACACTGCAGTAGCCTCAGTGTTTACCAGTAATCAAAGATCTCCCTTTTTTCGCCTATTTCGAGGCACTAGACAAGGATATCCTCTTGGTCCATTACTATTTAACATTGCCTTAGAACCTTTGGCAATTGCCATCAGACAATCACAGGATATTTTGGGTATTAATCGTGGGACAGACATTCATAAGTTATCTTTGTATGCAGATGATTTATTACTATTCATTTCTAACCCTGAGAAATCTATCCCAGCAGTTTTATCATTATTGGCTCAATTTAGTGAGTTTTCTGGGTATAAGTTAAATCTTAATAAAAGTGAATTGTTTCCTTTGAATAGACAGGTCCCAATTTATGGAAATTTACCTTTTAAATTAGTTAATGATTCTTTTATTTATTTCGGGATCAAAATCACAAAAAACCATAAAGATTTATTTAGATTTAATTTTTTACCCTTAATTGATCAGATTAAAGGTTTGTTTATTAAGTGGTCACCATTATCTTTATCATTAATAGGTAGGATTAATGCTATTAGATGGTTATTTTACCTAAGTTTTTATATATTTTTCAAGCGATACCAATTTTTATTCCGAAATCTTTTTTTACTAATGTTGATTCAAAAATTTCCTCATATATATGGCAGAATAAAAATCCCAGGTTAGGTAAAATATATTTACAGAAGACAAAGAAGGAAGGCGGGTTAGCATTACCTAATTTCAGATTTTATTATTGGGCAGTTAATATTAGATACTTGTTATGTTGGTTGAAAGATTGGGGTGGATCTTTTGGCCCTTGTTGGGTGAGTTTAGAAATTAAATCTGTATCAGCTTATGCTCTGGGTTCTATTTTAGGGACTTCTCTCCCTTTTGCTCTTTCTAAATTGCTGAAATGAATTGACAACCCGATAGTTAAACATACTTTACGCATATAGTTTCAATTTCGGAAATTTTTTGGGTTGACTCAATTCGTTTTAAATAGTCCTATTGTATCTAATTGTTTTTTCCACCTTTCCATTATAGATCAAGCTTATTCGGCTTGGAAAACTAAGGGATTACTAAGATTTTCTGATTTATTTTTGGACAATTGTTTGATGTCTTTTGAGCAATTATCCAACAAATATAACTTGCCTAGATTTCATTTTTTTAGATGTTTACAGATTAGACATTTTTTAAGTTCTGTACTCCCTACGTTTCCAAATTTTGTGCCTTCAGATATTTTGGAGTTTGAATTAGACCCTTTTCAAAAAGGGCTTATTTCAAAACTTTATAATATAATTATGAAGATACGTTCAGAGCCCCTTTATAAGACCAAAAAGGATTGGGAAAGAGAGCTTAGTCTTAGTATTTCTAGTGAGAATTGGGATAGAATTCTTCAATTAGTTAATACATCATTGATATATGCCAAACATTCATTAATACAATCTAAGGTCGTACAAAGGACCCATATGTCCAAGGATAAATTAGCTCATTTTTACTCTTATATAAATCCTATTTGTGATAGATGTCAATCTGAAATTGCGTCTTTAACTCATATGTTTTGGTCTTGTTCATTTTTGAAAAAAATATTGGAAAGATATTTTTGATATTATTTCTGCGGTTTTGAATATTGATTTACAACCTCATCCTATTACTGCAATTTTTGGTTTACCAATGTTAGACTCACTGCATTTATCTTCTTCTGCCCGTCGAATGATTGCATTTCTAACTCTGATGGCTAGAAGATCTATATTGTTGAATTGGAAGGAAATTCACTGTATTTAATTGGTTCTCTCCCACTGTATTTAATTGGTTCTCTCAAACTATGTTATGTTTAAATTTAGAAAAAATTAGAAGTGGTGTTTTTGATACTTCTATTAAATTTGAAAAGTTACGGAGACCATTTATTCAATATTTTCATATGATGTAATATGACCCTGTTCCAAGTTGATTTGATTTCCCAGCTTTTAGCTTATGTATGTTGAGAGGACCGGAAGTGACGGCATTGATGAATACTTATTCTTGTGAGATATTATAAACAGCCCCTTTTTTTCCTTTCTTTTTCCAATGTTTCTTTTTTATTCTTTTTTTTCTTTTTTTGCTTCTTTTTTCTTCTTTATTAGTTATTAGTTATTAGATTAGTAGATTAGCTAATTTTGCATTATATTTTATATTCTTTCTTTTTTCTTTTTTTTTATATCATATATTATGAAATATTTAGACTTACCATGTTCATACATATACTGTATGGTTTATGTCTTGGTAAACTCATTTATACTGTAACTATTATTTATGTCTTTTTTCATCTGTAATGGAATTTGTATGTTTGTAATTTCTTTATTAATATATCATTTGTATGTCCATATTATTAATAATAATAAAAAGATTTAGAAAGAAAGAAAGAAAAAGTTGTTTATTTTTTCTCTCTCTCTCTCTGCCTGTTCTCCATCTCCCTCTGGTGCTCCCCTCCCCCTTTCTTTATCCCTAGGTAGAGTTTAGTTTGTGGCTGTGCAAATAACTTGCTTTATTTTGATTTTTCTTTGAAGCCAAACACTGACTATAAGCTGGTTCTGAGCCCAGGTCACAGGCTTCGGCCTTTTTTACTGCTCATTCTCTGCACCCAAGTACACCAGTTGCCAGAACCATTCCCTGCTCAGAGCTCTTGTTCAACTCTCAGCCTGACAACCTCCAACATAATCACCTCTATTTAGTCTCTTGTCTGGCCTCACAGCCATTGTTCTACCCTGAGGCTGACTGTCTCCACCTCAGTCCAAGTGCTGTTGGGCTGCTGTACCCAGCTCTCAGTTTTTACTTCACTCGCTCAGAACCCAAAACCTGGATTGGCCGTTGCCGTCTCTGCTGGCCTCGGGTCACAGGACTGAGGGCTCCAGCACTGATCTCTGGGTTGATCCCCAGTTTGGTCGTCAGCCAGGTTTGGGCCTAGAGTCCAACATGAGACCTCAGGCCCAGGTCACCTTCAGCCAAGTGTCCTCTTTCCAGGCTGAGCTCATCCCACTTGCTCAGGCGTCAAGGCCTCAGTGAGGGAGTGTGTGGTGGTGTCTGGACTGTCCATTCATGGTGCTAATTTCCCACCCCCGGGCTGTTTCCCCACACTCACAGGCTGTTTCTGGAGGTGAGACACATTGGGAAAGTCAGAGTCCTCTGGCACCCAGTGGGCAATGGGTGGGGGTGGGGTTGCTCTGATGGTAGAAAGTGAAATCAAAGCCTTAGAAAGGGGTGACGTAAGATTGGAAATTGTAGAATCGTTGTGGGTAGGGTTAAGAAACTGCAACAGCGAAAAGGCCCTGATGGGATTTATACATACAGTCCTCAAACACCAGACAGGTTGTGGGATATAAAATTCAACAGGAAATAGAAAAAGCTTTTAATAGTGCCATGAGGGAGGAATCGGCCAAAGTTGACTGGAAGGGGACATTCGCAGGGATGAGGCCAGAACAACAATGTCTGGAGTTTCTGGGGGCAATTCAGAAGCAGTCGATCAATCACAAAGATGAAGAAGTATTCTAAACGGAAGATAATGCAATCATGGTTGACAAGGGAAGCCAAAGCCAACGCAAAAGCCAAAAACAGAACATATAATATAACAAAAAATAGTGGGAAGCTTTAATGAGGATTTGGAAGCTTTTAAAACCAACAGAAGGCAACTAAATATGTATATATATGGAGCAAAAAGATTAAATATGAAAGCAAGCTAGGCAATAATGTCAAAGAGGATACAAAGATTTTTCACACATATCAAGAGTAAAAGAGCGGATATTCGACCACTGGAAAATAATGCTGGAGAAGTGGTAACGAGAGACAAAGAAATGGCGGAGAAACTTAATAAATATTTTGCATCAGTCTTCACTGTGGAAAACACTAGCAAAATGCCAAAAATGCAAGTGTCAAGGGGCAGAAGAGAGTGCTTGGGAAGCTGAAAATTCTGAAGGTAGATAAGTCACCAGGACCAGATGGACTTCATCCCAGGATTATGAAGGAATTTAGTGACAAGATTCTGGCGGCATTAGTAATGATCTTTCAAGAACCACTAGACTCTGGCTTGGTTCTGGAGGACAGGAAAATTGCAAATGTCACTCAACACTTTAAGAAGGGAGAGAGGCAGCAGAAAGGTAATCATAGGCCTGTTAGCCTGACTTCAGTGGTGGGTAAGATATTTGAGTCTAGTTAATGGCTGGGTTTCGAGGTACTTGGAGGCACATGATAAAATAGGCCAAAGACAGTATGGTTTCCTTAAGGGGAAATCTTGTCTGACAATTCCATTAGAATTCCTTCAGGCAGGATGTTGTTTGTCCTTCGGAGTCGAAGACGACCACGACTTCTGTCAGGTGGAGGGTTTGTGACTGTGGGTCCAGAGGTGACTGGTGAGGCCAATCCAGGCCCTGAAAGCTCGCCCACATGTGGGACACTTGAGGGTAGGTGCTGCAGTGGAAGTGGAGGCAGCTCGAGCCTTACGCACGGCGCGTTTCCTCTGAGCCTCTGCGGTGCGTCTAATTTCTGCTGCATACACTCCTTTAGTGGTCCTGCTCCACCAGGTTGGGCGGTCCAGAGCAAGCGATTCCCAGCTACTGGGATTGATGCTGAGGTCTTTGAGCGACACTTTGAGGCAGTCTTTGAAACGTTTCTTCGGCCCTCCAACTGAGCGCTTGCCCTGGCTCAGCTCTCCATACAGCGGCTGTTTTGGTAGCCGACTGTCAGACATCCTGACGACATGGCCAGCCCATCTGGCTTGGGCTTTTTGTAGGAGGGTATAGACGCTGTGGGTGCTAGCCCGCTCCAGGACCTCCATGTCTGGGAATTTGTCCTGCCATTGTACGTGGAGAAGTCTGCGGAGGCAGCTCAAGTGGAAGTGGTTGAGCTGTTTAGCGTGTCTGCTGTAGACAGTCCGGGTCTCGCTGGCATAGAGGAGGGTGGTGAGAACCACTGCTCGGTAGACCAGCTTGGCGGTAAGGCTGTGTCCTCTCCGCTCCCATACATTCTCACGGAGTCTCCCAAAGGCGGCACTGGCTTTGGCAATTCTGTTGCTGATCTCTACATCTATGTTCGCTGCTCGAGATGGTGTACTGCCCAGGTAAGTAAAGCTGTCGACTGCCAGTATCTTCTGCCCCTTTACTGTGATTTGTGGTTCCTGGTAGGGCTTTCTGTGTGCAGGCTGGAACATAACTTGGTACATACGAGGCGAGAAATGTACTGTCTCTCACGAGCCTGTGACAACTCTGGACTTACAATCAGCAGCAAAAAGACCGAAGTTATGTACCAGCCCACACCTGGAAAACCCTCAGGCAGGATAGACAAAGGAGAATCAGGTATATGTCATGAAATTTGTTAACTTAGCAGCAGCAGTACAATGCAATGCATGACAATACAGAGAAAAATAAGTACATCAATGACAGTAAGGATATAGATGTATATTAAACAGTTAAATTTAAAATAGTGTAAAAACAAAAATAACATATATTTTAAAGAGCAAGGTATTGTTCATGGGTTCAATGTCCATTTAGGAATCAGATAGCAGAGGGGAAGAAGTTGCCCCTGAAACGCTAAGTCTCTGCCTTCAGGATTCTGTACCTCCTTCCTGACAGTAACAATGAGAAGGGGAAATGTGTTGGGTGCTGGGGGTCCTGAATAATGGACACCGCTCCTTGACACCACAGAGGCCTGTATCCCAGGTTCCACACGAGGCTGCTTAACACGCCCATGGTATTGCAGGAAAGATATTAGCATAGATAAAAGATTGGCTGCCTGGCAGGAGGCAAAGAGTGAGAATAAAGAGAGGCTTTTCTGGTTGGCTGCTGGTAACTGGTTCTGTTCCACAGGGGTCAGTGTTGGGACAGCTTCTTTCCACGTGTTAGTGGTGTTCAGGGCTTCCTGCATCTTGTCAGTAGCTTCCTCTCGGTTTTCACTACTGTCAGTGTTGCAAGTCTCGGGGTGGAGACTCAGGATGTAGAAAGGCTCTTCATTGCTGTTTCTGTAACAGTTCTGTTTGATCAGCCAGGTTTGTTAGCAAACCAGGAGGAACGGTGGACCACTCTCAGTCTGGCCTCCACCCCTTGATCTGTTTGCTATGGGTGACCCTACCAAGAGCTAAAACATAAAACCCTGACTCCAGCCAACATAGCTCTCTGGGTCATTAGGGCAAGCAGGGTTGTGGTCCACTTGGAGGAGAGTCTTTCTTCCCCTTGATGGAAATGTCAGGTACTAGAGGGCATAGGTCTAGGGTGAGCAGGCAAAGCTGATGGATCGAAGCACCTGTTCCTTCTGCGTTCTAAAGAAACTCTCTCAATCGGGAGAGTGGAACAGAGGTAATGTTTCAGAGCAGCTTCTGAAGAGCCTTTAACTGGTAATATTACTTCTGTTATTTTGATGGGGGCATTGAACTTGAGAAATTCAGTCTAAATTGCAGAGTAAATATCATGCACCGTGTGGATGAGGACGTGGTAGCAGCAGCCGTCACAGCCCAGAGGTGTAATTTGTGATGAGCTGCCTCACATCACCTTCACTGTGTGTGTGTGTGTGTGTGTGTGTGTGTGTGTGTGTGTGTGTGTGTGTGTGTGTGTGTGTGTGTGTGTGTGTGTGCGTGTGTGCGTGTGTGCGTGTGTGCGTGTGTGCGCGCGCGCGCGTGTCTGTGTGTGCGAACATCTACACACATTTCTCTGCCAGTGTTTGAATGTGTGCACAGCCAGGTCTCTCTGGAGCTCTCAGTCTGAGTGTCTGTGTACATTTCGGGTCCTTATGAAAATTATATTTCAATGCTCAATTAAAAGAACATTCTAGAGTGCTCATGGTACCAACAACAGTCTCAAACCACAGAGAGTGAGTGATGGAGATTGTGATGAGATATCACACTTGCCTGGACTCTGTACGGACTGGGAACTCAGAACACTCAAAGTATCACACATCAGTGTCCCAGCTGAAAGATCAGAAAACTCATTATTGAAACAATCTCCATATCAAACCCTCTGTCCAGAGGGTTAACCTCAGTAACAAACCCTTTCTAAGCAGGGCTTCACATCAGAAGCTACACCGATTAAAGACGGGAACTCTCATTAAGAGACCACAATTAAAGAGACGCCTCCCCACATTGAGAGAGAGGAATTGTGAGACAATGGTCAATGTTCCGATCTCCCCTGAGAGAGAGGGCCTGACAGACAACTGTCAGTGTACCGATCTCCACTGAGAGAGAGGGACTGAAAGACTCTGGTCAATGTACAGATCTCCCACTCAGAGAGAGGAACTGTGAGACACCGGTCAGTGTACAGATCTCCCCTGAGAGAGAGGGACTGAGAGACACAGGTCAGTGTACAGATCTCCCCTGAGAGAGAGGGATTGTGAGACACCAGACAGTGTACAGATCTCCCCTGAGAGAGAGGGACTGAGAGACACCGGTCAGTCCGAAGATCTCCCCTGAGAGAGAGGGACTGTGAGACACCGGTCAGTGTACAGATCTCCCTTGAGAGAGAGGAACTGGGAGACACCGGTCAGTGTACAGATCTGTCCCTGAGACAGAGGGACTGAGGGACATGGGTCAGTGTACAGATCTCCCCCTGAGAGAGAGGGACTGAGAGATACCGGTCAGTGAACAGATCTCCCCTGAGTGAGAGGAACTGAGAGACACCGATCAGTGTACAGATCTCCTCTGAGAGAGAGGGACTGAGAGACAACGGTCAGTGTACAGATCTCCCCTGAGAGACAATGGTCCGTGTACAGATCTCCCCTGAGAGAGAGGGACTGAGAGACACCGGTCAGTGTACAGATCTCCCCTGAGTGAGAGGAACTGAGAGACACCGGTCAGTGTCCAGGTCTCCCCTGAGAGAGAGAGACTGAGAGACATTGGTCAGTGTACAGATCTCCCCTGAGAGAAAGAGACTGGGAGACACCGGTCAGTGTACAGATCTCCCCCTGAGAGAGAGGGACTGAGAGACACCGGTCAGTGTACAGATCTCCCCGAAGAGAGAGGGACTGAGAGACAGCAGTCAGTGAAGAGATCTCCCCTGAGAGAAAGGGACTGAGAGATACCGGTCAGAGTAGAGATCTCCCCTGAGAGAGAGGGACTGAGAGACACCAGTCAGTGTAGAAATCTCCCGAGAGAGAGGGACTGAGACACAGGTCAGTCTAAAGATCTCCCCTGAGAGAGAGGAACTGGGAGAAACCGGTTATTGTACAGATCTCCCCTGAGAGAGAGGGACTGAGAGACTGCGGTCAGTGTACAGATCTCCCCTGAGAGAGAGGGACTGAGAGACACCAGTCAGTGTACAGATCTCCACAGAGAGAGAGGGACTGAGAGACACCGGTCAGCGTACCGATCTCCCCTGAGAGAGAGGGACTGAGAGGCACCGGTCAGTGTACAGATCTCCCCTGAGAGAGAGGGACTGAGAGACACCGATCAGTGTATAGATCTCCCCTGAGGGAGAGGGACTGAGAGACACCGGTCAGTGTACCGATCTCCCCTGAGAGAGAGGGACTGAGAGACACCGGTCAGTGTACAGATCTCCTCTGAGAGAGAAAGACTGAGAGACACCGGTCAGTGTACCGATCTCCCCTGAGAGAGAGGGACTGAGAGACACCAGTCAGTGTAGAAATCTCCCGAGAGAGAGGGACTGAGACACAGGTCAGTCTAAAGATCTCCCCTGAGAGAGAGGGACTGAGAGACACCGGTCAGTCTGAAGATCTCCCCTGAGAGAGAGGGACTGAGAGACACTGGTCAGTGTACAGATCTCCCATGAGAGAGAGGGACTGAGAGGCACCGGTCAGTGTACCGATCTCCCCTGAGAGAGAGGGACTGAGAGACACTGGTCAGTGTACAGATCTCCCCTGAGAGACAGGGACTGAGAGACATCGGTCAGATAACCGATCTCCCCTGAGAGTGAGGGACTGAGAGACACCGGTCAGTGTACAGATCTCCACTGAGAGACAACGGTCAGTGTACAGATCTCCCCTGAGAGAGAGGGACTGAGAGACACCGGTCAGTGTACAGATCTCCCCTGAGTGAGAGGGACCGAGAGACACCGGTCAGTGTACAGATCTCCCCTGAGAGAGAAGGACTGAGAGACACCGGTCAGTGTACCGATCTCCCCTGAGCGAGAGGGACTGAGAGACACCGGTCAGTTTACAGATTTCCCCTGAGAGACAGGGACTGAGAGACATCGGTCAGATAACCGATCTCCCCTGAGAGTGAGGGACTGAGAGACACCGGTCAGTGTACAGATCTCCACTAAGAGACAACGGTCAGTGTACAGATCTCCCCTGAGTGAGAGGAACTGAGAGACACCGGTCAGTGTACAGGTGTCCCCTGAGAGAGAGAGACTGAGAGACATTGGTCAGTGTACAGATCTCCCCTGAGAGAGAGGGACTGAGAGATACCGGTCAGTGTACCGATCTCCCCTGAGAGAGAGGGACTGAGAGACACCGGTCAGTGTACAGATCTCCCCTGAGAGAGAAGGACTGAGAGACACCGGTCAGTGTACCGATCTCCCCTGAGAGAGAAGGACTGAGAGACACCGGTCAGTGTACCGATCTCCCCTGAGAGAGAAGGACTGAGAGACACCGGTCAGTGTACAGATCTCCCCTGAGAGAGAAAGACTAAGAGACACCGGTCAGTGTACCGATCTCCCCTGAGAGAGAGGGACTGAGAGACACCGGTCAGTGTACAGATCTCCCCTGAGAGAGAAGGACTGAGAGACACCGGTCAGTGTACCGATCTCCCCTGAGAGAGATGGACTGAGAGACACCGGTCAGTTTACAGATTTCCCCTGAGAGAGAGGGACTGAGAGACATCGGTCAGATAACCGATCTCCCCTGAGAGAGAGGAACAGGGAGACACCGGTCAGTGTACAGATCTGTCCCTGAGAGAGAGGGACTGAGTACATTGAGGCGTGTGTTTTTTGTTTTTGAGAAACCAGAGAGTTTTGGGTCCAGGCATGTGTGATATCTCATCACAATCTCCATCACACTCTGCCTGCAGATCGACACTGTTCTTGGAACCAGGAGCACACTTATTACCTACAATGGTTTCTAGAAGTGAGCGGCCCAATGGGAGGAGGGGCTGCACTGGGCCTGGTGGTGGGAATCAGCCTGGCTGGACGACTGACCTTTCAGTGGGTGGTCAGTTAGGGAACAGTGACCACAACTCCTTAACTTTCAGGATAGCTACAGATAAGGATAAGTATGGTTCTTGTGGGAGAATCTTAAATTGGAGTAGGGCAAATTACGAGGGCATTTGGCAGAAACCATACGTGTTAATTGGGAACACCTTTTATCTGGCAAGTCCACTTCATACAAGTGGAGGGTGTTTAAAGATCAATTGCACAGAGTACAGGAAAGGAATGTTCCTGTTAGAAGGAAGGATGGGAATGGAAAGATTAGAGAACCTTGGACATCCAGATGGGTGATGAATTCAGTCAAGAAGAAAAAGCAAAATACGTAAAGCTTCAGAAGTTTGGATCAAATAGAGAACATGAGGATTACGAAGAAGTCAGAAACGAACTCGAGAAGGGAATTGGGAAAGCCAGGTGGAAACATGGGAAGTCCTTGGCAAGTAGGATTAAGGTGAATCGGAAGGCATTCTGTACAAACATCAAGAGCAAGAGGATAACTAGGGAGAGGGTAGGACCACGCAAGGATAAAGGGGGGAACATTACTTTGGATGTAGACAATATGAATGAGGTATTAATGTTTAATTTTTACCAAGGAAAAGGACACGGAGGACCAGGAGATCAGTGCTGTGTGTATAAATACGTTAGGGTGTTTAGAGGTCAAGGAGCAGGAAAGGTTGGGCCTCCTAATGAGTATTAAGGTGGATAAGAGCCCTGATGAGATTTACCCCAGTTATTGAAGGAGGCAAGTGCTGAGAATGTTGGGACCTTAGCTCGTATCTTCGTGTCACAGGTAAGGTCTGGAGGGCAGGCATGGGGCAAACGTTCTGCCTCTATTTAAGAAGGTGTTCTAATTGTACAAGACGTTGACTCGGTTGCACTTGGAGAATTGAGTGTAGTTCCAGTCTCCACACTACTGCAAGGAAAGATTCACAAAAACACAGTAGGGCCTTACGGTTTACTGGGTGAGTCCTGCTCTGGTTTAACTCATCACAATGCAACACCACACACGTGTAAATTCACCAGCACATCTCCCTTTTATTCAAAATCGTTTCTATATATATCAAACAACTGCAGATATCCTAGTGGAAAACAATCAATCACAGACCAACAGCCAGAATAAACACTTTCCAACTGTATCATTTACCTTCTAGGGGCAAGCTAATGCTGAATCCAAACCACCAAGCTTACTGTGGAATCCTAACAACTTCATTTCATGGATCTGCCCGTCTTGAGGGATCTTGAGAAAGACTGAAGTCAAGTTTTTGACAACATCCACTGTCCCAGACTGAACAATCATCGTTACAACCACCTCAAAAATCTCAGTCAATTGACATTTTTTCGTGACTTTTTGAAAACTTAAGAGCTGTGATCATAGTTCCCAAAATCCTCTCCCACTGAAACTCCATTCACATGGCCGGGCTCAGCTCCCAGTACAAGATCGAGTCTGGTCTGAACTCCAGCTCCAACATTCACACACTGTTTCAACAAACTCTCTGAGTGAACAGAGAGAAATTCATGTAAGTTCTACTTTGATAATTTTCATGCTCCATTAGAGCATCTCCAGTTTCTCAGTTTTTCAAACCTACTGTCCAGCCCTCGATCACTGACATCCAGGGATTTTCACTCCACTCACACCTCGCTTCCTTGTAGTTGATGTTTTGATCTTGCTGTGCACTGACGTGCTGGTGGCCGGCACGGTCTGTTTATGTTCTCCTGCTCAACTCTCTTTGCAAATGCTGGGGCTCATGATTCATCGAACTGTGTTCAGACACTCACCAGCACCCCCAGTGTGGAATCTGACCGTGATTTGTCCAGACAAATGGACAAATTGTTGATGGACTTACTGTGTATCCCTCTGAGTGACTGACATTGACTTGTGGACCCCGGGGTAACAGGGGTCCTGTCCCTGTTGAAGAAGATCAGGCCTACCTGGGTAGGCCTTAGCCTATTTTTGCCATTTCAGAAGAATGTCTGCTCCATCTCCTGGCCCAGCTCAGCTGGTTTAGTGGTCACCGTCCACCAGGACGGTGTGAGTCAGGGTGTGAGATTCTCAGTGGGAGAGTGTCAAGGTTGGTTTCTGATGATGATAGTTCTCTGACATGAGGTTTTTGTGACTCACGTAAGCAAGCTGTTTCTGACTTTGAGACATGATGGAGGGGACAGATGACCGTCGAGAGATGGACTGAAAGAGAAAGGTCAATGTAAAGATCTCCCCTGTGAAGAGGGACTGAGAGGCTCCAGTCAGTGTAGAGATCTCCCCTGAGAGAGAGGGACTGAGTACATTGATGTGTGTGTTTTTTGTTTTTGAGAAACCAGAGAGTTTTGGGTCCAGGCATGTGTGATATCTCATCACAATCTCCATCACACTCTGCCTGTAGATCGACACTGTTCTTGGAACCAAGAGCACACTTATTACCTACAATGGTTTCTAGAAGTGAGCGGTCCAATGGGAGGAGGGGCTGCACTGGGCCTGGTGTTGGCTAATCATCCTGGCTGGACGAATGACCTTTCAGTGGGTGGTCAGTTAGGGAACAGTGACCTACTCCTTAACTTTCAGGATAGCTACAGATAAGGATAAGTATGGTTCTGGTGGGAGAATCTTAAATTGGAGTAGGGCAAATTACGAGGGCATTTGGCAGAAACCATACGTGTTAATTGGGAACACCTTTTATCTGGCAAGTCCACTTCATACAAGTGGAGGGTGTTTAAAGATCAATTGCACAGAGTACAGGAAAGGAATGTTCCTGTTAGAAGGAAGGATGGGAATGGAAAGATTAGAGAACCTTGGACATCCAGATGGGTGATGAATTCAGTCAAGAAGAAAAAGGAAAATACGTAAAGCTTCGGAAGTTTGGATCAAATGGAGCACATCAGGATTACTAAGAAGCTAGAAAAGAACTCGAGAAGGGAATTGGGAACGCCAGGAGGAAACATGGGAAGTCCTTGGCAAGTAGGATTAAGGTGAATCGGAAGGCATTCTGTACAAACATCAAGAGCAAGAGGATAACTAGGGAGAGGGTAGGACCACACAAGGATAAAGGGAGCAACATTACTTTGAATGCAGACAATGTGAGTCAGGTATTAATGAGTTCTTTGCTTTTGTTTTTACAAAGGAAAAGGACACGGAGGACCAGGAGATCAGTGCTGAGTGTATAAATACGTTAGGGTGTTTAGAGGTCAAGGAGCAGGAAAGGTTGGGCCTCCTAATGAGTATTAAGGTGGATAAGAGCCCTGATGAGATTTACCCCAGTTATTGAAGGAGGCAAGAACTGAGATTGCTGGGACCTTAGCTCGTATCTTTGTGTCACAGGTAAGGTCTGGAGCGCAGGCGAGGGGCAAACATTCTGCCTCTATTTAAGAAGGTGTTCTAATTGTACAAGACGTTGAATCGGATGCACTTTGAGAATTGAGTGTAGTTCCAGTCTCCACACTACTGCAAGGAAAGATTCACAAGAACACAGTCGGGCCTTATCGTTTACTGTGTGAGTACTGCTCTGGTTTAACTCATCAGAATGCAACACCTCACACGTGTAAATTCACCAGCCCATCTCCCTTTTATTCAAAATTGTTTCTATATATATCAAACAACTGCAGATATCCTTGTGGAAAACCATCAATCACAGACCAACAGCCAGAATAAACACTTTCCAACTGTATCATTTACCTTCTAGGGGCAAGCTAATGCTGAATCCAAACCACCAAGCTTACTGTGGAATCCTAACAACTTCATTTCATGGATCTGCCCGTCTTGAGGGATCTTGAGAAATTCTGAAGTCAGGTTTTTGACAACATCCACTGTCCCAGACTGAACAATCATCGTTACAACCACCTCAAAAATCTCAGTCAATTGACATTTTTTCGTGACTTTTTGAAAACTTAAGAGCTGTGATCATAGTTCCCAAAATCCTCTCCCACTGAAACTCCATTCACATGGCCGGGCTCAGCTCCCATTACAAGATCGAGTCTGGTCTGAACTCCAGCTCCAACATTCACACACTGTTTCAACAAACTCTCTGAGTGAACAGAGAGAAATTCATGTAAGTTCCACTTTGATCATTTTCATGCTCCATTAGAGCATCTCCAGTTTCTCAGTTTTTCAAACCTACTGTCCAGCCCTCGATCACTGACATCCAGGGATTTTCACTACACTGACTGGTGTCTCATGCCTCTCTTCCTTGCATTTGATGTTTTGATCTTGCTGTGCACTGACGTGTTGGTGGCCGGCACGGTCTGTTTATGTTCTCCTGCTCAACTCTCTTTGCTAATGCTGGGGCTCATGATTCATCGAACTGTGATCAGACACTCACCAGCAATCTCACCCCCAGTGTGGAATCTGTCCGTGATTTGTCCAGATGTCGATGAACTTACTGTGTATCCCTCTGAGTGACTGACATTGACTTGTGGACCCCGGGGTAACAGGGGTCCTGTCCCTGTTGAAGAAAATCAGGCCTACCTGGGTAGGCCTTAGACCATTTTTGCCATTTCAGCAGGATGTCTGCTCTGTCTCCTGGACGAGCTCAGCTGGTTTAGTGGTCAACGTCCACCAGGACGGTGTGAGTCAGGGTGTGAGATTCTCAGTGGGAGAGTGTCAAGGTTGGTTTCTGATGATGATAGTTCTCTGACATGAGGTTTTTGTGACTCACGTAAACAAGCTGTTTCTGACTTTGAGACATGATGGAAGGGACAGATGACTGTCGAGAGATGGACTGAAAGAGAACGGTCACTGTAAAGATCTACCCTGAGAAGAGGGACCGAGAGCCTCCTGCCAGTGTAGAAATCCCCCCTGAGAGAGAGGAACTGGGAGACACCGGACAGTGTACAGATCTCCCTCTGAGAGAGAGGGAATGAGAGACTCCAGTCAGTGTAGCGATCTCCCCTGAGAGAGAGGGACTGAGAGACACTGGTCAGTGTACAGATCTCCCCTGAGAGAGAGGAACTGAGAGACTCCAGTCAGTGTAGCGATCTCCCCTGAGAGAGAGGGACTGAGAGACACCGGTCAGTGTACAGATCTCCCCTGAGAGAGAGGGACTGAGAGACACCGGTCAGTGTACAGATATCCCCTGAGAGAGAGGGACTGAGAGACACTGGTCAGTGTACAGATCTCCCCTGAGACAGAGGGACTGAGAGACACCGGTCAGTGTACAGATCTCCCGAGAGAGAGGGACTGAGTACATTGATGTGTGTGGTTTTTGTTTTTGAGAAACCAGACAGTTTTGGGTCCAGGCACATGTGATACCTCATCATAATCTCCATCACACTCTGCCTGCAGATCGACACTGTTCCTGAAACCAGGAGTACACTTATTACCTACAATGGTTTCTAGAAGTGAGCGGTCCAATGGGAGGAGGGGCTGCACTGGGCCTGGTGTTGGGTAATCAGCCTGGCCAGACTAATGACCTTTCAGTGGGTGGTCAGTTAGGGAACAGTGACCACAACTCCTTAACTTTCAGGATAGCTGCAAATGAGGATAAGTATGGTTCTTGTGGGAGAATCTTAAATTGGAGTAGGGCAAATTACGAGGGCATTTGGCAGAAACCATACGTGTTAATTGGGAACACCTTTTATCTGGCAAGTCCACTTCATACAAGTGGAGGGTGTTTAAAGATCAATTGCACAGAGTACAGGAAAGGAATGTTCCTGTTAGAAGGAAGGATGGGAATGGAAAGATTAGAGAACCTTGGACATCCAGATGGGTGATGAATTCAGTCAAGAAGAAAAAGGAAAATACGTAAAGCTTCGGAAGTTTGGATCAAATGGAGCACATCAGGATTACTAAGAAGCTAGAAAAGAACTCGAGAAGGGAATTGGGAACGCCAGGAGGAAACATGGGAAGTCCTTGGCAAGTAGGATTAAGGTGAATCGGAAGGCATTCTGTACAAACATCAAGAGCAAGAGGATAACTAGGGAGAGGGTAGGACCACACAAGGATAAAGGGAGCAACATTACTTTGAATGCAGACAATGTGAGTCAGGTATTAATGAGTTCTTTGCTTTTGTTTTTACAAAGGAAAAGGACACGGAGGACCAGGAGATCAGTGCTGAGTGTATAAATACGTTAGGGTGTTTAGAGGTCAAGGAGCAGGAAAGGTTGGGCCTCCTAATGAGTATTAAGGTGGATAAGAGCCCTGATGAGATTTACCCCAGTTATTGAAGGAGGCAAGAGCTGAGATTGCTGGGACCTCAGCTCGTATCTTTGTGTCACAGGTAAGGTCTGGAGCGCAGGCGAGGGGCAAACATTCTGCCTCTATTTAAGAAGGTGTTCTAATTGTACAAGACGTTGAATCGGATGCACTTTGAGAATTGAGTGTAGTTCCAGTCTCCACACTACTGCAAGGAAAGATTCACAAGAACACAGTCGGGCCTTATCGTTTACTGTGTGAGTACTGCTCTGGTTTAACTCATCAGAATGCAACACCTCACACGTGTAAATTCACCAGCCCATCTCCCTTTTATTCAAAATCGTTTCTATATATATCAAACAACTGCAGATATCCTTGTGGAAAACCATCAATCACAGACCAACAGCCAGAATAAACACTTTCCAACTGTATCATTTACCTTCTAGGGGCAAGCTAATGCTGAATCCAAACCACCAAGCTTACTGTGGAATCCTAACAACTTCATTTCATGGATCTGCCCGTCTTGAGGGATCTTGAGAAATTCTGAAGTCAGGTTTTTGACAACATCCACTGTCCCAGACTGAACAATCATCGTTACAACCACCTCAAAAATCTCAGTCAATTGACATTTTTTCGTGACTTTAAGAGCTGTGATCATAGTTCCCAAAATCCTCTCCCACTGAAACTCCATTCACATGGCCGGGCTCAGCTCCCATTACAAGATCGAGTCTGGTCTGAACTCCAGCTCCAACATTCACACACTGTTTCAACAAACTCTCTGAGTGAACAGAGAGAAATTCATGTAAGTTCCACTTTGATCATTTTCATGCTCCATTAGAGCATCTCCAGTTTCTCAGTTTTTCAAACCTACTGTCCAGCCCTCGATCACTGACATCCAGGGATTTTCACTACACTGACTGGTGTCTCATGCCTCTCTTCCTTGCATTTGATGTTTTGATCTTGCTGTGCACTGACGTGTTGGTGGCCGGCACGGTCTGTTTATGTTCTCCTGCTCAACTCTCTTTGCAAATGCTGGGGCTCATGATTCATCGAACTGTGATCAGACACTCACCAGCAATCTCACCCCCAGTGTGGAATCTGTCCGTGATTTGTCCAGATGTCGATGAACTTACTGTGTATCCCTCTGAGTGACTGACATTGACTTGTGGACCCCGGGGTAACAGGGGTCCTGTCCCTGTTGAAGAAAATCAGGCCTACCTGGGTAGGCCTTAGACCATTTTTGCCATTTCAGCAGGATGTCTGCTCTGTCTCCTGGACGAGCTCAGCTGGTTTAGTGGTCAACGTCCACCAGGACGGTGTGAGTCAGGGTGTGAGATTCTCAGTGGGAGAGTGTCAAGGTTGGTTTCTGATGATGATAGTTCTCTGACATGAGGTTTTTGTGACTCACGTAAACAAGCTGTTTCTGACTTTGAGACATGATGGAAGGGACAGATGACTGTCGAGAGATGGACTGAAAGAGAACGGTCACTGTAAAGATCTACCCTGAGAAGAGGGACCGAGAGCCTCCTGCCAGTGTAGAAATCCCCCCTGAGAGAGAGGAACTGGGAGACACCGGACAGTGTACAGATCTCCCTCTGAGAGAGAGGGAATGAGAGACTCCAGTCAGTGTAGCGATCTCCCCTGAGAGAGAGGGACTGAGAGACACTGGTCAGTGTACAGATCTCCCCTGAGAGAGAGGAACTGAGAGACTCCAGTCAGTGTAGCGATCTCCTCTGAGAGAGAGGGACTGAGAGACACCGGTCAGTGTACAGATCTCCCCTGAGAGAGAGGGACTGAGTACATTGATGTGTGTGGTTTTTGTTTTTGAGAAACCAGACAGTTTTGGGTCCAGGCACATGTGATACCTCATCATAATCTCCATCACACTCTGCCTGCAGATCGACACTGTTCCTGAAACCAGGAGTACACTTATTACCTACAATGGTTTCTAGAAGTGAGCGGTCCAATGGGAGGAGGGGCTGCACTGGGCCTGGTGTTGGGTAATCAGCCTGGCCAGACTAATGACCTTTCAGTGGGTGGTCAGTTAGGGAACAGTGACCACAACTCCTTAACTTTCAGGATAGCTGCAAATGAGGATAAGTATGGTTCTTGTGGGAGAATCTTAAATTGGAGTAGGGCAAATTACGAGGGCATTTGGCAGAAACCATACGTGTTAATTGGGAACACCTTTTATCTGGCAAGTCCACTTCATACAAGTGGAGGGTGTTTAAAGATCAATTGCACAGAGTACAGGAAAGGAATGTTCCTGTTAGAAGGAAGGATGGGAATGGAAAGATTAGAGAACCTTGGACATCCAGATGGGTGATGAATTCAGTCAAGAAGAAAAAGGAAAATACGTAAAGCTTCGGAAGTTTGGATCAAATGGAGCACATCAGGATTACTAAGAAGCTAGAAAAGAACTCGAGAAGGGAATTGGGAACGCCAGGAGGAAACATGGGAAGTCCTTGGCAAGTAGGATTAAGGTGAATCGGAAGGCATTCTGTACAAACATCAAGAGCAAGAGGATAACTAGGGAGAGGGTAGGACCACACAAGGATAAAGGGAGCAACATTACTTTGAATGCAGACAATGTGAGTCAGGTATTAATGAGTTCTTTGCTTTTGTTTTTACAAAGGAAAAGGACACGGAGGACCAGGAGATCAGTGCTGAGTGTATAAATACGTTAGGGTGTTTAGAGGTCAAGGAGCAGGAAAGGTTGGGCCTCCTAATGAGTATTAAGGTGGATAAGAGCCCTGATGAGATTTACCCCAGTTATTGAAGGAGGCAAGAGCTGAGATTGCTGGGACCTCAGCTCGTATCTTTGTGTCACAGGTAAGGTCTGGAGCGCAGGCGAGGGGCAAACATTCTGCCTCTATTTAAGAAGGTGTTCTAATTGTACAAGACGTTGAATCGGATGCACTTTGAGAATTGAGTGTAGTTCCAGTCTCCACACTACTGCAAGGAAAGATTCACAAGAACACAGTCGGGCCTTATCGTTTACTGTGTGAGTACTGCTCTGGTTTAACTCATCAGAATGCAACACCTCACACGTGTAAATTCACCAGCCCATCTCCCTTTTATTCAAAATCGTTTCTATATATATCAAACAACTGCAGATATCCTTGTGGAAAACCATCAATCACAGACCAACAGCCAGAATAAACACTTTCCAACTGTATCATTTACCTTCTAGGGGCAAGCTAATGCTGAATCCAAACCACCAAGCTTACTGTGGAATCCTAACAACTTCATTTCATGGATCTGCCCGTCTTGAGGGATCTTGAGAAATTCTGAAGTCAGGTTTTTGACAACATCCACTGTCCCAGACTGAACAATCATCGTTACAACCACCTCAAAAATCTCAGTCAATTGACATTTTTTCGTGACTTTTTGAAAACTTAAGAGCTGTGATCATAGTTCCCAAAATCCTCTCCCACTGAAACTCCATTCACATGGCCGGGCTCAGCTCCCAGTACAAGATCGAGTCTGGTCTGAACTCCAGCTCCAATATTCACACACTGTTTCAACAAACTCTCTGAGTGAACAGAGAGAAATTCATGTAAGTTCCACTTTGATCATTTTCATGCTCCATTAGAGCATCTCCAGTTTCTCAGTTTTTCAAACCTACTGTCCAGCCCTCGATCACTGACATCCAGGGATTTTCACTACACTGACTGGTGTCTCATGCCTCTCTTCCTTGCATTTGATGTTTTGATCTTGCTGTGCACTGACGTGTTGGTGGCCGGCACGGTCTGTTTATGTTCTCCTGCTCAACTCTCTTTGCAAATGCTGGGGCTCATGATTCATCGAACTGTGATCAGACACTCACCAGCAATCTCACCCCCAGTGTGGAATCTGTCCGTGATTTGTCCAGATGTCGATGAACTTACTGTGTATCACTCTGAATGACTGACATTGACTTGTGGACCCCGGGGTAACAGGGGTCCTGTCCCTGTTGAAGAAAATCAGGCCTACCTGGGTAGGCCTTAGACCATTTTTGCCATTTCAGCAGGATGTCTGCTCTGTCTCCTGGACGAGCTCAGCTGGTTTAGTGGTCAACGTCCACCAGGACGGTGTGAGTCAGGGTGTGAGATTCTCAGTGAGAGAGTGTCAAGGTTGGTTTCTGATGATGATAGTTCTCTGACATGAGGTTTTTGTGACTCACGTAAACAAGCTGTTTCTGACTTTGAGACATGATGGAGGGGACAGATGACCGTCAAGAGATGGACTGAAAGAGAAAGGTCAATGTAAAGATCTCCCCTGAGAAGAGGGACTGAGTGGCTCCAATCAGTGTAGAGATCTCCCCTGAGAGAGAGGGACTGAGTACATTGATGTGTGTGGTTTTTGTTTTTGAGAAACCAGAGAGTTTTGGGTCCAGGCATGTGTGATATCTCATCACAATCTCCATCACACTCTGCCTGTAGATCGACACTGTTCTTGGAACCAGGAGCACACTTATTACCTACAATGGTTTCTAGAAGTGAGCGGTCCAATGGGAGGAGGGGCTGCACTGGGCCTGGTGTTGGCTAATCATCCTGGCTGGACGAATGACCTTTCAGTGGGTGGTCAGTTAGGGAACAGTGACCTACTCCTTAACTTTCAGGATAGCTACAGATAAGGATAAGTATGGTTCTGGTGGGAGAATCTTAAATTGGAGTAGGGCAAATTACGAGGGCATTTGGCAGAAACCATACATGTTAATTGGGAACACCTTTTATCTGGCAAGTCCACTTCATACAAGTGGAGGGTGTTTAAAGATCAATTGCACAGAGTACAGGAAAGGAATGTTCCTGTTAGAAGGAAGGATGTGAATGGAAAGATTAGAGAACTTTGGACATCCAGAGGGCTGATGAATTCAGTCAAGAAGAAAAAGGAAAATACGTAAAGCTTCGGAAGTTTGGATCAAATGGAGCACATGAGGATTACGAAGAAGCCAGAAAAGAACTCGAGAAGGGAATTGGGAAAGTCAGGAGGAAACATGGGAAGTCCTTGGCAAGTAGGATTAAGGTGAATCAGAAGGCATTCTGTACAAACATCAAGAGCAAGAGGATAACTAGGGAGAGGGTAGGACCACGCAAGGATAAAGGGAGCAACATTACTTTGGATGTAGACAATATGAATGAGGTATTAATGTTTAATTTTTACCAAGGAAAAGGACACGGAGGACCAGGAGATCAGTGCTGAGTGTATAAATACGTTAGGGTGTTTAGAGGTCAAGGAGCAGGAAAGGTTGGGCCTCCTAATGAGTATTAAGGTGGATAAGAGCCCTGATGAGATTTACCCCAGTTATTGAAGAAGGCAAGAGCTGAGATTGCTGGGACCTTAGCTCGTATCTTTGTGTCACAGGTAAGGTCTGGAGCGCAGGCGAGGGGCAAACATTCTGCCTCTATTTAAGGTGTTCTAATTGTACAAGACGTTGATTCAGTTGCCCTTTGAGAATTGAGTGTAGTTCCAGTCTCCACACTACTGCAAGGAAAGATTCACAAGAACACAGTAGAGCCTTACCGTTTACTGTGCGAGTCCTGCTCTGGTTTAACTCATCAGAATGCAACACCTCACACGTGTAAATTCACCAGCCCATCTCCCTTTTATTCAAAATCGTTTCTATATATATCAAACAACTGCAGATATCCTTGTGGAAAACCATCGATCACAGACCAACAGCCAGAATAAACACTTTCCAACTGTATCATTTACTTTCTAGGGGCAAGCTAATGCTGAATCCAAACCACCAAGCTTACTGTGGAATCCTAACAACTTCATTTCATGGATCTGCCTGTCTTGAGGGATCTTGAGAAATTCTGAAGTCAAGTTTTTGACAACATCCACTGTCCCAGACTGAACAATCATCGTTACAACCACCTCAAAAATCTCAGTCAATTGACCTTTTTTCATGACTTTTTGAAAACTTAAGAGCTGTGATCACTGTTCCCAAAATCCTCTCCCACTGAAACTCCATTCACATGGCCAGGCTCAGCTCCCAGTACAAGATCGAGTCTGGTCTGAACTCCAGCTCCAACATTCACACACTGTTTCAACAAACTCTCTGAGTGAACAGGGAGAAATTCATGAAAGTTCCTCTTTGATAATTTTCATGCTGCATTAGAGCATCTCCTGTTTCTCAGTTTTTCAAACCTACTGTTCAGCCTTCGATATCACTGACGTCCAGGGATTTTTGGTCCACTGACTGGTGTCTCATGCCTCTCTTCCTTGCATTTGATGTTTTGATCTTGCTGTGCACTGACGTGCTGGTGGCCGGCACAGTCTGTTTATGTTCTCCTGCTCAACTCTCTTTGCAAACGCTGGGGTTCATGATTCATCGAACTGTGTTCAGACACTCACCAGCAATCTCATCCCCAGCGTGGAATCTGTCCGTGATTTGTCCAGACATTGATGAACTTACTGCGTATCCCTCTGAGTGACTGACATTGACTTGTGGACCCCTGGATAACAGGGGTCCTGTCCCTGTTGAAGAAGATCAAGCCTACCTGCGTAGGCCTTAGCCTATTTTTGCCATTTCAGCAGGATGTCTGCTCCGTCTCCTGGCCCAGCTCAGCTGGTTTAGTGGTCACCGTCCACCAGGACGGTATGGCGCAGGGTGTGAGATTCTCAGTAGGAGAGTGTCAAGGTTGGTTTCTGATGATGATAGTTCTCTGACCCGAGGTTTTTGTGACTCACGTAAACAAGCTGTTTCTGACTTTGAGACATGATGGAAGGGACAGATGACTGTCGAGAGATGGACTGAAAGAGAACGGTCACTGTAAAGATCTACCCTGAGAAGAGGGACCAAGAGCCTCCTGTCAGTGTAGAAATCCCCCCTGAGAGAGAGGAACTGGGAGACACCGGACAGTGTACAGATCTCCCTCTGAGAGAGAGGGACTGAGAGACTCCAGTCAGTGTAGCGATCTCCCCTGAGAGAGAGGGACTGAGAGACACTGGTCAGTGTACAGATCTCCCCTGAGAGAGAGGAACTGAGAGACTCCAGTCAGTGTAGCGATCTCCTCTGAGAGAGAGGGACTGAGAGACACCGGTCAGTGTACAGATCTCCCCTGAGAGAGAGGGACTGAGTACATTGATGTGTGTGGTTTTTGTTTTTGAGAAACCAGACAGTTTTGCGTCCAGGCACATGTGATACCTCATCATAATCTCCATCACACTCTGCCTGCAGATCGACACTGTTCCTGAAACCAGGAGTACACTTATTACCTACAATGGTTTCTAGAAGTGAGCGGTCCAATGGGAGGAGGGGCTGCACTGGGCCTGGTGTTGGGTAATCAGCCTGGCCAGACTAATGACCTTTCAGTGGGTGGTCAGTTAGGGAACAGTGACCACAACTCCTTAACTTTCAGGATAGCTGCAAATGAGGATAAGTATGGTTCTTGTGGGAGAATCTTAAATTGGAGTAGGGCAAATTACGAGGGCATTTGGCAGAAACCATACGTGTTAATTGGGAACACCTTTTATCTGGCAAGTCCACTTCATACAAGTGGAGGGTGTTTAAAGATCAATTGCACAGAGTACAGGAAAGGAATGTTCCTGTTAGAAGGAAGGATGGGAATGGAAAGATTAGAGAACCTTGGACATCCAGATGGGTGATGAATTCAGTCAAGAAGAAAAAGGAAAATACGTAAAGCTTCGGAAGTTTGGATCAAATGGAGCACATCAGGATTACTAAGAAGCTAGAAAAGAACTCGAGAAGGGAATTGGGAACGCCAGGAGGAAACATGGGAAGTCCTTGGCAAGTAGGATTAAGGTGAATCGGAAGGCATTCCATACAGACATCAAGAGCAAGAGGATAACTAGGGAGAGGGTAGGACCACGCAAGGATAAAGGGAGCAACATTACTTTGGATGTAGACAATATGAGTGAGGTATTAATGTTTAGTTTTTACCAAGGAAAAGGACACGGAGGACCAGGAGATCAGTGCTGAGTGTATAAATACGTTAGGGTGTTTAGAGGTCAAGGAGGAGGAAAGGTTGGGCCTCCTAATGAGTATTAAGGTGGATAAGAGCCCTGATGAGATTTACCCCAGTTATTGAAGGAGGCAAGTGCTGAGATTGTTGGGACCTTGGCTGGTATCTTTGTGTCACAGGCAAGGTCTGGAGGGCAGGCAAGAGGCAAACATTCTGCCTCTATTTAAGAAGGTGTTCTAATTGTACAAGACGTTGACTCGGTTGCACTTGGAGAATTGAGTGTAGTTCCAGTCTCCACACTACTAGAAGGATGGTTTCACAGGAACCCAGTCGGGCCTTACCGTTTACTGTGTGAGTCCTGCTCTGGTTTAACTCATCAGAATGCAACACCTCACACGTGTAAATTCACCATCCCATCTCCCTTTTATTCAAAATCATTTCTATATATTTCAAACAACTGCAGATATCCCTGAAGAAAACCATCAATCACAAACCGACGGCCAGAATAAACACTTTGCAATTGCATCATTTACCTTCTGGGGCAAGCTAATCCTGAATCCAAATTTACTGATAGACCTCGGCCTACTCTTGCCTTTTCAACAGGATGTCTGCACTGTTTAGTGGCCACGGTCCCCCAGGACGGTGTGAGTCAGGGTCTGAGATTCTCAGTGAGAGAGTGTCAAAGTTGGTTTTTGTTGGTGATAATTCTCTGACCCCAGGTTTTTGTGTCTCACGTATACAAGCTGTTTCTGGATTTGTGACACAATGGAGGGGAGGGTCAGAGAGGTTTGTCACCAGGTAGAGACGTAGCATTCAAGATTTGTGCAGTTCATGGAGTGATGGGTGTCTGGTGAGAAACTAAGGCACCGTTCCCTCTCAGAATCCAGGGGAATATCGGTCTCTGTATTGGGCCCAGATGTGTAGGCAATCTGTCCATTATCCCTCCCCTCCCTCTCCATTCACCACCCTCCACTCCTCAACTTACCACCAGCCCCATCCATTCTTTGTGCCACCCTCCAATCTTCACCCCCTCCCTCCTACTCAGCATCCAGATATTCCTCACAACCCCTGACGTATGTGATCTGTCTCTCTGTCTGACTCCCTCCTCCTCAACAATCTAGACACTTACCCTCCCCCATTACATGACCTCTCTCTCTCTCTCTCTTGCTCCTTCCTCCCTCTCAGACTGCTTCATTCTTTGTTTCCCCTTTTCTCTCCCTTTTTCTCTCTCTTGTCACTTTTTCTCTTTCTCTAGCTCTTTTCTTTCTCTACCTTCTTTTCTTTGTCCATCGATCACACTCTCTCCCCCTCTCTCTCTCACTAACTCTATCTATCTTTCCATCTCTTCCCGTATTCCATCCATTTGATAAAATGTTGCTTGGAACCAACAACTCTGATCCAACAAACTCCCTCATCTCACCTCCCCCATACTCTATGTTTGCCTACCCTCTAACCTCTTTCCTACCCAGAGCAGGAGGGAAGGAAGGAGTCACCAGAGAAACAAGTCCTGCCTTTAAGCCTCACATTGTTACTTCTCGTTTCCATGACTGAGGCAGCCCACGAGTGTGAGTTCCTCGAGACAGCCCCTCCCCTCCTGGCGACATGTTCTGAACCTTAATAAGGTCCGTGAATCTCTCAGTAGCTCAGAACCTGGAGTCAGGGCTGAGACAGACCTCAGCCACAAAGGGGCAGTGGGAGGCGCGAAGACAGGCCCCTGCTGGAGCAGATCTGGGAGAAGCTCAAAGTTCCTGGAAGAACAGTGACAGGTAGGCTCACTTCTCTGTCTCAGGGGTAGGAGGGTGTCCATTCAGCAATGCTACCCCTCCTTGTGTGGTCCAATCCTCTTTCTTCCCTCCTCTCCATCTCTCAACATCTCTCTCCCCTTCTCTCCATCTCTCAACCTCTCTCCCATTCTCTCCCTCTCAACCTCTTTCTCCTCTCCATCTCTCAACCTATCTCCCTTTCTCTCCATCTCTCAACCACTCTCTCCCCTTCTCTCCCTCTCAAACTCTCTCCCATTCTCTCCCTCTCAACCTCTTTCTCCTCTCCATCTCTCAACCTATCTCCCTTTCTCTCCATCTCTCAACCTCTCTCTTCCCTTCTCTCCATCTCTCAACCTCTCTCTCCCCTTCTCTCCATCTCTCAACCTCTCTCCCCTTCTCTCCATCTCTCAACCTCTCTCTCTCCTTCTCTCCATCTCTCAACCTCTCTCCCCTTTTCTCCATCTCTCAACCTCTCCCCTTCTCTCCATCTCTCAACCTCTCTCCTCTCCATCTCTCAACCTCTCTCTTCCCTTCTCTCCATCTCTCAACCTCTCTCTCCCCTTCTCTCCATCTCTCAACCTCTCTCCCATTCTCTCCATCTCTCAACCTCCTCTCCCTCTCAACCTCTCTCCCATTCTCTCCCTCTCAACCTCTCTCCCCTTTTCTCCATCTCTCAACCTCTCTCCCATTCTCTCCATCTCTCACTCTCTCCCCTTCTCTCCATCTCTCAACTACTCTCCCCTTTTCTCCATCTCTCAACCTCTCTCCCATTCTCTCCATCTCTCAACCTCTCTCCCCTTCTCTCCATCTCTCAACCTCTCTCTTCCCTTCTCTCCATCTCTCAACCTCTCTCTCCCCTTCTCTCCATCTCTCAACCTCTCTCCCCTTCTCTCCATCTCTCAACCTCTCTCTCCCCTTCTCTCCATCTCTCAACCTCTATCCCCTTTTCTCCATCTCTCAACCTCTCTCCCCTTCTCTCCATCTCTCAACCTCTCTCCCCTTTTCTCCATCTCTCACTCTCTCCACTTCTCTCCATCTCTCAACTACTCTCCCCTTTTCTCCATCTCTCAACCTCTCTCCCCTTCTCTCCATCTCTCAACCTCTCTCCCCTTTTCTCCGTCTCTCACTCTCTCCCCTTCTCTCCATCTCTCAACTACTCTCCCCTTTTCTCCATCTCTCAACCTCTCTCCCATTCTCTCCATCTCTCAACCTCTCTCCCCTTCTCTCCATCTCTCAACCACTCTCTCCCCTTCTCTCCATCTCTCAACCTCTCTCCCCTTTTCTCCATCTCTCAACCTCTCTCCCATTCTCTCCATCTCTCACTCTCTCCCCTTCTCTCCATCTCTCAACTACTCTCCCCTTTTCTCCATCTCTCAACCTCTCTCCCATTCTCTCCATCTCTCAACCTCTCTCCCCTTCTCTCCATCTCTCAACCACTCTCTCCCCTTCTCTCCATCTCTCAACCTCTCCCCTTTTCTCCATCTCTCAACCTCTCCCCTTCTCTCCATCTCTCAACCTCTCTCCTCTCCATCTCTCAACCTCTCTCTACCCTTCTCTCCATCTCTCAACCTCTCTCTCCCCTTCTCTCCATCTCTCAACCTCTCTCCCCTTCTCTCCATCTCTCAACCTCTCTCTCCCCTTCTCTCCATCTCTCAACCTCTCTCCCCTTTTCTCCATCTCTGAACCTCTCTCTCCCCTTCTCTCCATCTCTCAACCTCTCTCCCCTTCTCTCCATCTCTCAACCTCTCTCTCCTTTTCTCCATCTCTCAACCTCTCTCTCCCCTTCTCTCCATCTCTCAACCTCTCTCCTCTCCTCTCCATCTCTCAACCTCTCTCTCCCCTCTCCCTCTCAACCTCTCTCCCATTCTCTCCATCTCTCAACCTCCTCTCCCTCTCAACCTCTCTCCCATTCTCTCCCTCTCAACCTCTCTCCCCTTCTCTCCATCTCTCAACCTCTCTCCCCTTCTCTCCATCTCTCAACCTCTCTCTCCTTTTCTCCATCTCTCAACCTCTCTCTCCCCTTCTCTCCATCTCTCAACCTCTCTCTCCTCTCCTCTCCATCTCTCAACCTCTCTCACTCCTTCTCTCCATCTCTCAACCTCTCTCCCCTTCTCTCCATCTCTCAACCTCTCTCTCCCCTCCATCTCTCAACCACTCTCTCCCCTTCTCTCCCTCTCAAACTCTCTCCCCTTCTCTCCATCTCTCAACCTCTCTCTCCCTTTCTCTCCATCTCTCAACCTTTCCCCTTCTCTCCATCTCTCAACCTCTCTCTCCCCTTCTCTCCATCTCTCAACCTCTCTCTCCCCTTCTCTCCATCTCTCAACCTCTCTCTCCCTTTCTCTCCATCTCTCAACCTCTCTCTCCCCCTCCATCTCTCAACCTCTCTCTCCCCTTCTCTCCCTCTCAACCTCTCTCCCATTCTCTCCATCTCTCAACCTCTCTCCCCTTCTCTCCATCTCTCAACCTCTCTCCCCTTTTCTCCCTCTCAACATCTCTCTCCCCTTCTCTCCATCTCTCAACCTCTCTCTCCTCTCCTCTCCATCTCTCAACCTCTCTCTTCCCTTCTCTCCCTCTCAACCTCTCTCTCCCCTTCTCTCCATCTCTCAACCTCTCTCTCCCCTTCTCTCCATCTCTCAACCTCTCTCCCCTTCTCTCCATCTCTCAACCTCTCCTCTCCATCTCTCAACCTCTCTCTCCCCTTCTCTCCATCTCTCAACCTCTCTCTCCCCTTCTCTCCATCTCTGAACCTCTCTCTCCTCTCCATCTCGCAACCTCTCTCTCCCCTTCTCTCCATCTCTCAACCTCTCTCACCCCTTCTCTCCATCTCTCAACCTCTCCTCTCCATCTCTCAACCTCTCTCTTTCCTTCTCTCCCTCTCAACCTCTCTCTTCCCTTCTCTCCATCTCTCAACCTCTCTCTCCCCTTCTCTCCATCTCTGAACCTCTCTCTCCTCTCCATCTCGCAACCTCTCTCTCCCCTTCTCTCCATCTCTCAACCTCTCTCTCCCCTTCTCTCCATCTCTGAACCTCTCTCTCCTCTCCATCTCGCAACCTCTCTCTCCCCTTCTCTCCATTTCTCAACCTCTCTCTCCACTCTCTGATAAATTCCCTCCAGCATCTTCCTCAACTCTGCCCAGAGTCCATGCTGTAAATTCTGCCTTCGGGTGAGTGAGGTTGTAGAAATTTCTATTGCCTCACTGACTCCCACCCAACTCTCCCTCTCTTGTGATCAATATGTTTTTCATTATCTCCCTTACTCTCCCTTTCTCTCATTCTCTGCCTCCCCTTTCTCTCTCTGCCTCCTTTTCCCTCACTACCAAAGCATCCCTCCCTCTCTCCCACTACCAATACCTCCCTTCTCTCTCCCTCTGCACCTTTCACTCATATTCACCCTTTGTCCATCTCTATCTGATTATACATTCTCTCTCTGTTATTCTCTCTCTTTCCCCATTGCTCGCACTCTCTGCCTTGCTTTCTCTGTCTCCCAGACACAACCCTTCCATTCATTTTTTTCTCAATCTCGTACTCTCTCTCCATCTCTCCAGTGCTGTTTTTCATCTTTCTTCTTTTCACTCTCCCCCCTTCTCAACTATTGTCTCTCATTGGCACGATCACCCCATCTTATTTTCACCCTCTCTCTTCATTTCTGTATGTCTTGTTCGCTAGTTCCCAACCTCTGATCCCGCTCCTCATCCCTCTCATTCTATCTCTCCCACCCTCACTCTCCCTATCCTCCTCCCCCCCCCTCTCTCTCCCTTCCTCATTATTTGCATTCCAATCCGTCCTTCCGCCTTTACCATTTCCTCTGTGTGATGGGGTCAGTGAGAAAACTGCCATTAGGCAATTGTGCATTCACAGAGATGTCCCACACTGAAACAAGGCCTTCCAAACAACTCATCCAAACCGTCCGATCTCCCTTGTTGAGCCGATCCTGTTTGCTTGCGTTAGCTCCCATATCCCTGTAAACGCTATCTACCCATCACGGTCTAAATGCCTCCTAAACATCGTAATTGTTGCTGCCTCGACCACTTGTTCTGTCCTGCCATGATTTAAATATCCAAATTCATCTCGAACTTGTCTGACTTAAATTTCATCTGCCATTCCTTTGACAGACAGTCTGAAATAAGGACACACCAGTAGAGCCATTACATCTTTGCTCCATCCTGTTATAACCTTACACCAACCTTCTTTACTGCCAACCACACCACCCATTTTTGCGTCATCCACTAATCTATTAATCATGCACCTCCATTCTCATCCAAGTTGATTGTACAAATGACAAGCAATACTGACCCCTGACCCCTGACCCCCGGAGCACACCACTGACCACAGGCCTCTGATCCTTCCATCTCCCATTTTAGATCCCAGTCGCTCGCTCACCCTAGTTCCCATGTGATCACACCTTCCCAAGCAGACAATGAACCATCGCCCTCTGCGAATATGTGGTTCCTCTGCAGACAGAGTTAAGTGCACTAAGTTCCTGGGAGTCCACATCACAGGTGACCACACCTGGTTCCTTCATATCACCTCCCTGAACAAGAAGGCTCCAGCGCCTCCACTTCCTAAGAAAACTGAGGCAAGAAAGACTCCCTCTCCCCCCACATCTCCCCATCTTAACTGAATTTTAAGGAGCACCATCCTGACAAGCTGCCTCTCCATCTGGTATGGGAACAGCAGAGCATCGGACCGGAAGTTCCTACAAAGGGCTATGACAACGGCCAGGAGGATCACAGAGGTCTCCCTAACACTCAATGGGTACATCTATCAGGAGAGCTGCACATGCAGGGCCCTTAGTATTATCAACGATCCCACACATCCATCCAGCATCCTCTTTGACTTTCTGCCATCAGGCAGGAGACTCTGATTCATGAAGTCAAGAACGGTCGGGATGGGAAACAGTTTCTTCTCCCAGGCCATTAGGTTTCTGAACTCCTGAATTCTGAACAGAATACAGCTGTTGCATTGCATTTGAAGTGTCACTGGTTAATCTGTTTCACACCTTACAATATTTGATATTAATGCACTTCAGCTTGTTATTATGTGTGATTCATCTGTAGATTTTATTCTGGTGGAATAAATTCTTATGGTGGAATTCTTCATTAAGATGGAGAGTGATGTAGTTAATTCAGAAACAAAGGTTCTGAACGTAAAGAACTACAGCAACTGTTCATCCCAGTTAGGCAAAAGAACAAACCAGGGAAGGTACTGCACCCGTGGCTGACAAGGGAAATTAGGGATAGTATCAAGTCCAAAGAAGAAACATATAAATTAGCAAAAAAAAGCAGCACACCTGAGGACTGGGAGAAATTCAGAGACCAGCAGAGGAGGACAAAGGGCTTAAGTAGGAAAGGGAAAAAAGATTATGAGAGAAAGCTGGCAGGGAACACAAAAACTGACTGTAAAAGCTTTTATAGATAAGTGAAAAGAAAAAGATTGGTCGAGACAAATGTAGATCCTTTACAGTCAGAAACAGGTGAATTGATCACAGGGAACAAAGACATGGCAGACCAATTGAATAACTACTTTGGTTCTGTCTTCACTAAGGAGGACATAAATAATCTTCCGGAAATAGTAAGGGTCAGAGGGTCTAGTGAGATGGAGGAACTGAGGGAAATACATGTTAGTAGGGAAGTGGAGTTAGGTAAATTGAAGGGATTAAAGGCAGATAAATCCCCAGGGCCAGATGGTCTGCATCCCAGAGTGCTTAAGGAAGTAGCCCAAGAAATAGTGGATGCATTAGTGATAATTTTTCAAAACTCCTTAGATTCTGGATTAGTTCCTGAGGATTGAAGGGTGGCTAATGTAACCCCACTTTTTAAAAAAGGAGGGAGAGAAAAAACAGGGAATTATAGACCGGATAGTCTGACATCGGTGGTGGGAAAAATGCTAGAGTCAGTTATCAAAGATGTGATGACAGCACATTTGGAAAGAAGTGAAATCATCGAACAAAGTCAGCATGGATTTGTGAAAGGAAGATCATGTCTGACGAATCTTATAGAATTTTTTGAAGATGTAACTAGTAGAGTGGATAGAAGAGAGCCAGTGGATGTGGTATATTTAGATTTTCAAAAGGCATTTGACAAGGTCCCACACAGGAGATTAGTGTGCAAATTTAAAGCACACGGTATTGGGGGTATGGTATTGATGTGGATAGAGAATTGGTTGGCAGACAGGAAGCAAAGAGTAGGAGTTAATGGGACCTATTCAGAATGGCAGGCAGTAACTAGCGGGGTACCACAAGGTTCAGTGCTGGGACCCCAGTTGTTTGCAATATATATTAATGATTTAGAGGAGGGAATTAAATGCAGCATCTCCAAGTTTGCGGATGACACGAAGCTGGGCAGCAGTGTTCGCTGTGAGGAGGATGCTAAGAGGATGCAGGGTGACTTGGATAGGTTAGGTGAGTGGGCAAATTCATGGCAGATGCAATTTAATGTGGATAAATGTGAGATTATCTACTTTGGTTGCAAGAACATGCAAACAGGTTATTATCTGAATGGTGGCTGATTAGGAAAAGGGGAGGTGCAACGAGACCTGGGTGTCATTGTACACCAGTCATTGAAGGTGGGCATGCAGGTACAGCAGGCGGTGAACAAGGCAAATGGTATGTTGGCATTCATAGCAAAAGGATTTGAGTACAGGAGCAGGGAGGTTCTACTGTAGTTGTACAAGGCCTTGTTGAGACCGCACCTAGAGTATTGTGTGCAGTTCTGGTCCCATAATCTGAGGAAAGACATTCTTGCCATAGAGGGAGTACAAAGAAGGTTCACCAGATTGATTCCTGGGATGGCAGGACTTTCATATGAAGAAAGACTGGATCAACTAGGCTTGTACTCATTGGAATTTAGAAGATTGAGGGGGGAATCATATTGAAACGTACAAAATTCTAAAGGGATTGGACAGGCTAGATGCAGGAAGATTGTTCCCGATGTTGGGAAAGTCCAGAACGAGGGGTCACAGTTTAAGGATAAAGAGGAAGCCTTTTAGGACTGAGATGAGGAAAAACTTCTTCACACAGAGAGTGGTGAATCTGTGGAATTCTCTGCCACAGGAAACAGTTGAGGCCGGTTCATTGGCTACATTTAAGAGGAAGTTAGATATGGCCCTTGTGGCTAAAGGGATCAGAGGTATAGAGAGAAAGCAGGTACAGGGTTCTGAGTTGGACGATCAGCCATGATTGTACTGAATGGCGGTGCAGGCTCGAAGGGCCGAATGGCCTACTCCTGCACCTATTTTCTATGTTTCTATGTTTACCTTCATAAGTTACCGTGTTATGTGTACTACTGTGTTTCACTTTCTGGTTCAAGGAAACATCTCATTTCTATATACATTATATGTCATGGTCCGGATCGGTTCCCCTTTAACTTTAGTTAGGTTGCGTTATGATCCGGACCATTGACTCCTTGTTCTCTTCTAATTCCGTTTCACGTGTCCCTTGAGCTTAGCCATTAAGGTACCCTACTCCCGACTGGAACCGGCAGTTTATAAACCCCTGGCATGAGCTGTTCGGGGCGAGAGTGTGAGGAAACATTAGAAAGATGCCGTCTCTACCACAAGCCAGAGTTATCCAGCCCGCATCGGAGTGCCGGCAATTCGCCTTCCTTCGCCAGAGTGGGTCTGGGCAAGGTCAAACTGCCAGGGGTCAGTTGAAGGCGGAGTCCTGGTTCGATGTTCATGCCCAGTGTCCGTGTCTTTCCCTCGAAGAAGAGTCCTGGCTCGGTGCCTGAGGTCCAAGGTCCACGGCGATCCCAGTCCCCAGGGTCCCAGCATGCCCGCGATAATCCAAGTTCGCAGTTTCCAAGTCCACGGTCCGCAGCCGCCCCAGTCCCTAGTCTCCTAGTCCGAGGTTCGTGTTCCTCTGTCCTCCTTGATTTCCCGGTTCTCTGTGTAGCGAGTAATAAACACTATTTTATTGAACCTAAGGAAGACGTGTTTGTGTCCTGCTTGTGGGTCCTCTCCCAGCACCCTTGCCCCCACCTTGTGACATTATATGGCTACGTATGTTATATACATGTATATAGTTAACTGACAATAAATTTGACTTGACTGGGACTGCGCAGGACTTGGTAGACCCGTCCACCACTCTGCCGTCATCAGTTCTCTTGGGCATCTCTTTTAAACACTAAGACTAATTGATGAGACCTGTGCAAAGCCATGCTGACTTTCCCAAATCAGTCCTTTCCTTTCCAAATGCAGGTAGACTCCTGTCTCTCAACCCCTGATGCCAGGCTCACCCACCTATACCTGCAGACCTTCTCAAACAAAATCACATTAGCCCCTTCCCTCAACTGGGACAAAGGAAAATACAATTTCCTCCCTTGCTTCCTACAGTGTCTTAGGATGCACTTGGTCCGATCCCAGGTATTGATTCACTTTCATATGTTTGAAGACACCCAACAACTCCCCCTCCCTTCCTAATATCAATATTGTTCCGGCACTGTTCTCTTCCCTGAACTCACTGCCTTCCAGGAGTATCCCCACAGTAAACACTGACAAGAGAATTCACATAAGACCTCAAGTATTTATGAAGTGTCCATTAAGATCACTTGATAACAGATGGGCAGTGGAGTTCCCTGGGTCAGGATCTGGTCCGGTGCTTTGTTAATAAAGTCATTGTTAATCAGCACAGAAACAGGTCCTTTGGCCAAAGTTGTCCATGGTCCCATTCTACATTTAGTCCATATCTTTCTCAGCCTTTCCTACCCACATCCATATACTTATCCAAATGTCTTATGTGCTATTATTGTACCTGCCTCAACCGCATTCTCTGGCAGCCATATACATACAACCCTCCGGAATAAAGTCCTATCTGGCTGAACCAGTCCCTATAACTCAGGCTCTCCAGTCCTGGCAACTTCCTCATTCATCTTCTCAAAGTTCAAACCAAATTTTATTATCAAAGTACAGTTATGTCACCATAGACAATCCTGAGACTCATTTTCTTGTAGACATACTCAGCAGGTCGATAGAATAGTAACTCTAAGAAGATCAATGAAAGATCAACCAGAGTGCAAAAGGCAACAAACTGTGTAAATGCAAATATAAATAAATAGCAATAAATAACGAGAACATGAAATAATGAGTTAAAGAGACCTTGAAGTGAGATCATTGGTTGTGGGAACATCTCAATGGATGGGCAAGTGAGGGTAGTCATCCCCTTTTGAGGGGTAGTAACTGTTCTTAAAGCTGGTGGTGCGAGTCCTGAGGCTCTTGTTCCTTCTACATGTCCTTTCTTTGTTTCGTGACTATCTGGAGAATACTAATTTCAGAGTTGTATTTGGGTACATGCTTTGATAATAAATGAACATTTGAGAGGAGCAGCGAGAGACAGCGAGCCTGTGGGATGTCGAACTGATGGGATGGACTGTAGTTTTTGATGAGCTCTCGATCTTGGTCTCTTTGGGGGCTTGCATGGTGGGCGATGGAGGGCAGGCCCTCTGTGCTGGAACAAGTGGGAGGAGGTGGGAGGCTGGAGGGTCGATCCTTTTGCTGCTGCTGTGCATGGGAGGGGGAACGGGGGCTTTGGGGTTCTAACATTTCCCTGTCGTAAATTCTGTGAGGTTTTTCTTCTGTTTCATGGGTGTTTGTACAGAGTAAGAATTTCAGGTTGTATACATTCTCAGATATTAAATCAAACCTTTCGATGAAGAACCCATGGAAGTGAGATTGTTCATTGTGGGAACATTTCAAAGTTGTGACAAGTGAAGTCGAATGAAGTTATCCCCTTTTATTCAAGAGCCTGATGGCTGAGGGTTAGCAACTGTTCTTGAACCTGGTGGTGTGAGTCCTAAGGCTCTTCTCTGTATTATTAACAGTTTAATGATGTTTTTCCTAAAACAGGGCAAATAAAATTGTTTAATGCTGAGTAATGTGAAGAATGGTGGGAAGAATGAGATTAGGAAATCAAAAGAATAGAAGGACAAGAGAAGCAAGGACAGAGCGATCTGGGAGTACAGGTCAAAAGCTCCACCCAACATGGTGGAAAAGTGATCTGAAATCTTTCACCACCAGACAAGGACGGAGGTTTGAGGGCTTTGTAGAGGGTCCAGGAGAGATGTACCTGAGTCACTCCAGTCAACAGGAAGAGAGTGGAGGAGCTGAGGGAGTCTACAAGCAGATCCTACACGGGTTGACCCATCGGTAGGAAGGTCTCACGTGGGGCTTTATTGTGCCTTCTTTTACCTGATTTGACCAACACCATCCCTGAGCAAGACCAGATCACAAAATGTCGATTGTGGGACATTCACAAAATGGTGGCCACCATTCCTCCCATCACATAGGAAGGGCAAAGGCAGTGTTCTTGACTCATCCTAGTTCAAATACATTTCTTATTTTAATTCCTTCAGGTCCAACAGAGGGACCCTCTATGAAGGGGTAGGTCATGGAAGGGTCACTTTCTGATGGCACGGATGGTGGGGAGGGGTGAATGTGTGATGCCATCCATTGGTGACCCAATCTCCCATTCTCATTACAGATTGACCACCCTCCATTGATTGAGGGAAGACCTGTCGATGTTGCAATGGATGCTGGGAAGGGATGGAAAATGGGAACGTTGCTCTGGGCTGTCCTGTTCCTGGGGGGTGTGGGAGCTGTCTGCCAGATAGGCAGGTCCAGCCAATGTCGTCGTGCATCCCCAGTACCAGGGAGCAGTCTGGCCGGCGAGGGTTTTGATGTGGTAACGTTGGACCGCAAGGGGGCGTACGTGGTGGACGTGGAGAGCTGGAGACGTCCAGATGGGGCCTGCAAGCTCTGCAGGAATACTCTGATGAGGGGTAGATTGCAGCGCCTCCCCCTGGCCGTGGTGGATTGGCGAGCCCAACGTAGATGCCACCGGGCTGTAAAAAGCAGGCTCTTCCACTCAGCCTCTGACTTTAGCAGTTCGGTCAGCTCCAGTGTGGATAAAAGCTGGAGTGTTGGCCTGGGGATATCCAAATATTCAGTGTCAGTAGGTGTAACAGTGGCTGGCTCCAAATCTCGGGCCATGTCCTTTGCCTACCGTAAAGCCCGATCAGACAAATACAGCTTTTCCAGCCAGAAGTTCCATTGCCGCCTTTACCGTTACCGCCTGAGGAACACACCCCCTCTGGCATCTGAGCTCTCCAAACAGCTCAAACAAATCACCAGCAGCTCCTATGCGGGAGCCCGGCACCAGTATCGCCAACTAGTGCAGACTTTCGGGACACATTACATCCAGTCAGTGGAGCTGGGTGGTTCCTACGAGGACGTGACGGCCATCCGCACCTGTGAGGCCGTTTCTCAGGGCCTCACTGCTACTCAGGTGAAGAACTGCCTCAGTGTGGAGGCCAGTGTTAGCGTGTTAGGAGTTGCCCGTACATCAGCTGGAGCAGGTTACTGCAAGAAGCAGGCCTCGTCCCATACCCATTCCCACAGCTTCCACCAGGCCTTCAGCGAGAGGCTGACAGAAGTCTCAGGAGGCCATAGTACTGGGCACACAGACATCCTCTTCTCCTCCAGTCCTCGGGCCTTCACCAGATGGATGAACAGTCTGACGGCCTCACCAGGCATCATACACTACCGGCTGGCGCCCCTCCATTTCTTGCTGCCCAGAACCAACATTCGCCGGAAACATCTGAGGCGCTACCTCAGAGAGTACATTATGGCCAACGCCATGAAACGTGACTGCTCCAGAACCACCTGCCCCGCTCCTGGGAGGAAAAGCCGCTCCGATCGCTGTTCCTGTCAATGTCCGGAGAACTCCTTCGTGGACCGTCAGTGCTGTGCCAAGCAGAAGGGTGCAGGACACCTGGTTGTCACTGTAAAGAGAGGCTTCGGTCTCTGGGGCGACTATTTCTCTGGCACTGATGGTTTTGTGGTGGTCTCTTATGGTAATGCCAAAGAAAAGACCAGGGTGGTGGACAACAACAACAACCCTACCTGGAATGCCAGACTGGACCTGGGGGAGGTGGTTGCCCGCAGCTACATGAAACTCACCCTGAAGGTCTATGATAAAGATCCCTTGTGGAATGACCATCTGGGGACCTGCCAAGTGCCTCTGATCTCTGGTGTCACCGATCTCACCTGCTACCTTAAGCATGGCAAGATCACCTACCAATTGTCCTTCAAATGTGACCTCCACTTGCAGGGTCGCACCTGCCACCAGTATGCCCCGGGTCCAGGGGCCCGTGAGTTCACTGGGTTCCTGTGGACCAACCAGTCCTTTCACTCGTCTGACTCCCCCACCACCCTTCCCTCAGGGAATGCCCTCCTCAAAGTTATCTACCCCTAACCTTTGAACGCTCACCAACCTCACTCCCAGGCCCAACGCTGCTTTCTATTCCCCCAGCTCTGCTATTGTACCACCCCTCCCCTCTTTCCCTCTCCCACATTCATCATTCCCATTGCCCAGATATTTGCCCTCTATTCTCCATGACCCTGTACCCATCATCCTCGGTGTCTCATTAGTCCCATTGCCCTGACCTTTCCCCTCTCACCCACTCTGGCCCCAAGGAACAATTCTCTCCAGGACTTCTTCCTCAGATCCATGCCCATGATCCTCCATTACCGAGGTCACATTGTCTTCAGTCCAATCTCCTGACCTTTGCACTATCACCCTTAATAGTCCAGGTCACAATATCTCATGCTCCCCCCCAGTCTCAGCCTCTGAGAGAGAGACCCTACATTTCACTCACACCTCACCAATTCCTCAGATTCTCTGGGCACTAGGAATTCCCAGTGGGAATGGGAGTCCCGGCTTGCCTGACTGCACCAAGCTTTCAGGCACTGGTGTTTGAGGGTACAGGGTGGGAAGGCCATTGAGGACACAACCTCTCTGTAGCTGTCATATTGCCACTGTATCACCCCAGCAGAAACCCCTCACCCCAACAAAGACCTGTATTGGAGGGAAGGTGCCCAAACCAGCTTGCCAAACCGCAGGCAGCTTAATGGCTTGAGCGTAACGTCATTTACAGACCCGCTAGACCCGTGCAGGAGGTGACTGAGAGCAGGCTCCATTTCCCATAATCCTGTTGCTGACAGGGGACCAACTGGAGAGTCTCCGGCTGACCTGTGTCCCAGGACGGGTGGCATGTCGGACCAGGACCATCATCACAGGAACATCGTACACCTCCCTGTGCACAAGAAGCTTTGCAAAGAGATGCTTTGGATTCAGAAGAGATTGTCTGATTGCCTCTTGCCTTCTTTGTACAACTTGTGTTTTTGCAATAAACGTCATTGAGCATCATTTAGCATTTGGGTGTGAATGGTTACCGTGGAGATATGGGATGTGGAGTTCCAGGGTGGTGTGGACAGGAACGTGGGACAGGGAGGGGGAGGTGAGGAAGGGTATTGTCCCCAGTGGGGTTGATGGCAGGAACATGGGAGATTGGAGAAGCAGGAATCGGCAGGGACAGAGATCAGCATCACAACACGCACCACAGGCACCGTCCAGGAGAGACACCATCTTTACCAGGGGTCTGTGAGTGGGAGAGATTTACTCTTTAAAAGCGATCTGAGATGATAAAGAGAATCCCTCTCTGATGGGAGAAGGTCACTTTCCACCAACCATTCCTGCTCTTTACCTCAGATCTCCACCTTTACAAGTTCACATTTTCCTCTCTCTCTCTCTCTCTCTCTCCCCCTCTCCCTCTCCCTTTCCTTCTCCCTCACTCTGTCTACCTCTCCTCCCCCCTCTCCCTGCCCTTTCCTCCTCTCTCTCACCTCCTCCCTCTGTCTACTTCTCCCCCACACCCTCTCCTCTTCTCCCACTCCGCATCTTCCACTCACTGTTCTTCCCTCTCTCCCCCTCCCCCTCTCCCCCTCCCTCCCATTCTCCCCTCCCCCTCTCCATATCCCCCTCGCCCTCTACCCTTCCCCCTCTAACTCACCTGCTCCTCTCCCCTCTCTCCCCCCCTCCCTCTGCCCATCTCGCTCTTCCCCTCCCTTGTTCCCCTCCCTCTCCCTGGTCACAAACAGACCATAACGATACACAAGTCACAATTCCTATGCAGGCTTGTCATTCCTGTCACCACCTGTACAACCACACTGAAAGGCCACACAGAGTTGGTGTTTGAGATAACAGGCGATTTATTCAAAAACTGGTGTGCACCAGGAGACCAGACAAAGCTCATCTACTGAGCATGAATTTGGTATGGCTTTTACACTCCTGAAAAACTACATTTGGATAACAGAATGGTGGCTACAGTAAGACTAAGTGTCTAAGTCCTGATTACAGAATAAATTACAGGCACAGAGTCATAGAAAAGTACAGCACAGAATCAGGCCCTTCAGCCCATCTTGTCTGTGTCGAAAACATTTAAACTGCCAACACCCATCAAACTGCACCAGGACCAGAGCCCTCCAAACCCCTCCCATCCACGTACCTATCCAAACCTCCCTTAAACGTTGAAATCAATCTCACATGCACCACTTGTGCTGGCAGCTCGTTCCACACTCTCACGTCCCTCTGAGTGAAGAAATTTCCCCTCATGTTTTCCTTAAACTTTTCATCTTTCAACATTAACCTATGATCCCCTATTTTGGTGTTATAAATTGGAGAAGTGGGCTGAGTAACTTTTGGTCCTGAGGGAAAAGTAGAATCCATGTTTTAAGTTGTTGGCCTGTGATCAACATAGTTCCGTTAATGTTTGTGCAGGGACGATAAAGTGTGAGCTTCAATTCATTGAGAGTTGTGTCGTGAATTGCCAAACCTAGACCAGTTGATGATTGGTCAACAAACTCTTGCTCCGTTCCTTCCCTCCACCGTTTGTTGCAGTTACCTTCTCCCTATCTTTCTGTCCCGATGAAGGTTCTCTGCCTAAAACGTCTATTGTCCAATTCCTTCCACAGATGCTGCCTGACTCATTGAGTTCTTCCAGCTTTTTCACTTGCACCCTGTTGGGTTTTGCCACAATGACAGGCCGTTTCATTTTGCAGGCAACACTGCCACTCAGTGGTGACATGCTTGAATGGCAGGTCCCTCTCTGAGTGAGATGGAGTTGCCTCCAGTTCGGCTACTCCCTTCCGCTGGGGAAAAAGCCCTCAGGCTGCCCAATGACCAGAGGGAGAAACAGATGGAAACACAACATGGAAGGGCAAAATAAAGACTGAGGGGAGATTTTAAATGGATTTTTGCATCTGTATTTACTCAAGAGGTGGCCACAGAGTTTATAGAACTGAGACAAAACACTGGTGGGGTCATGGACCACATAGAGAATACAGAGGAGAAGGTACTTATTGTTTTGAGGTAAATGAGGGTGGATAAATCTCCAGGTCCTGGCCAGGTTTCCCTTGGACCGTCTGGGAGGCAAGGGCAGAATTTACGGAGGACTTAGAAGAGGTTTTTAAAGCATCATTAGTTAGGGGTGAGATACCAGAGGCTTAGAGGATAGATAATGGTGATTCATTGATTAAGAAAGGTTGTGAGAATAAGACACAAAGTTGTAAGTGTTACATCAGCAGTGCACAAGTTATTGGAAGGTATTCTGATACCAGTGCAGTACAGTAGCGTAGTGGTTAGCACAGCAGTTTGCTCTACCAGAGAAGGTTCAATTCCCGCTGCCGTCTGTAAGGAGTTCTGCCCATGACTGTGTGGGTCCCTCTGGGTTCTCCGGTTTCCTCCCACAGTCCAAAGACTTACCGGTAAGTAGGTTAATTGCGTGTAATTGGGCAGTGCAGATTCAATGGGCTGGCCATTAGCAAACAACACACACGTAATGCTGGTGGAACACAGCAGCCCAGGCAGCATTTATAGGGAGAATCACTGTTGACGTTTCGGGCCTAGACCCTTTGTCAGGACTAACTGAAAGGAAAGATACTAAGAGATTTGAAAGTGGGAGGAGGAGGGGGAAATGAGAAAGGATAGGAGAAGACTGAAAGGGGTAGGATGAATTTAAGGGCTGGAAAGGTGATCGGCAAAAGTGATTCAGAGATAGCGAAGGGAAATGATCATAGGACGGGAGGCCTAGAGAGAAAGAAAGGGGGAGGGAAGCATCAGAGAGAGATGGAGAACAGGCAGAGTGATGGGCAGAGAGAGAGAAAAAACAAACAACTAAATATGTCAGGGATGGGGTAAGAAGGGGAGGAGGGGCATTAACAAGTTAGAGAAGTCAATGTTCATACCATCAGGTTGGAGGCTACCCAGCCGGTATATAAGGTGTTGTTCCTCCAACCTGAGTGTGGCTTCATCTTGACAGTAGAGGAGGGTCTCGGCCCGATACGTCGACAGTGCTTCTTCCTATAGATGCTGCCTGGCCTGCTGTGTTCCACCAGCATTTTGTGTGTGTTGTTTGAATTTCCAGCATCTGCAGATTTCCTCGTGTTTCCTTCTCATCACTGTTGTAAAGAGATGTCCATCAATTCTGCTGCTGTGCCCTCTGATCCTAGACTCTCCCACTGGAGAAAACATCTTCTCCACATCCACTCTGTCTAAGCCTTTCAATATTCGATAGGTTTCAATGAGATCTCCTCTCATTATTCTAAACTCCAGCAAGTACAGGCCCAGAGGCAACAAACGTTCCTCATACATTAACCCGTTCATTCCCAGAAACATTCTCAACAACCTCCTTCGGACTCTCTCCAATGAATCTTCTCAAATAAGGAGCCCAAAAAATGCTCACAATACTCCAAGTATGATCTGACCAATGTCTTACAAAGGCTCAGCATTACATCCTGCTTTGACATGACAGACAGTCAGACAGATAGACATACTTTATTGATCCCGAGGGAAATTGGGTTTCATTACAGCCGCACCAAGAATAGTGAAGAAATATAGCAATATAAAACTAGAAATAATTAAATAATAATAAGTTAATCATCCCAAGTGGAAATAAGTCCAGTACCAGCCTATTGGCTCAGGGTGTCTGACCCTCCGAGGGAGCAGTTTGATGGCCACAGGCAGGAATGACTTCCTATGCCGCTCAGTGTTACATCTCGGTGGAATGAGTCTCTGGCTGAATGTACTCCTGTGCCTAACCAGTACATTATGGAGTGGATGGGAGACATTGTCCAAGATGGCATGCAACTTGGACAGCATCCTCTTTTCAGACACCACTGTCATAGAGTCCAGTTCCACCCCCACAACATCATTGACCTTACGAATGAGTTTGTTGATTCTGTTGTTGTCAGCTACCCTCAGCCTGCTGCCCCAGCACACAACAGGAAACATGATAGCACTGGCCACCACAGACTCCTAGAACATCCTCAGCATCTCCGGCCAGATGTTAAAGGACCTGAGTCTCCTCGGGAAATAGAGACGGCTCTGACCCTTCTTGTAGACAGCCTCAGTGTTCAGTGACCAGTCCAGTTTATCGTCAATTCGTATCCCCAAGTATTTGTAATCCTCCACACTGACCCCTTGGATGGAAACAGGAGTCGCCGGTGCCTTAGCCCTCCTCAGGTCCACCACCAGCTCCTTAGTCTTTTTCACATTAAGCTGCAGATGATTCTGCTCACACCAGGTGACAAAGTTTCACACCGTAGCCCTGTACTCAGCCTCGTCTCCCTTGCTGATGCATCCAACTATGGCAGAGTCATCAGAAAACTTCTGAAGAAGGCATCTTCTGAAATGCTAACATCGCATTTGCCTTCCTTACTACAGACTCAGTCTGCAAGTTCACCTTTAGGGAATTCTACGTGAGAACTCCCAAATCCCTTTGCACCTCGGATTTACAAACACATCCCCTGTTTAGAAAAAATGCCTTTACTCCTTCCAGCTCTTTCTAACTCTCCTTCGACATCTTGATTTTCTTTCTATCGCTCGCTCTTTCTTTCTTACTGTTTTTCCCTCTCTCATTCTTTTTGTCTGTCACTTTCTGTCTCTTCCTCTCCCTTTCTGTCACTCTCTCTTTCTTTTGAGTTTGCTCTCTGATTCTCTCCCTCTCACTCTCTCTCTCTCTCTCTCCCTCCCTCTCTCTTCTCTCTCTCTCTCTCTCTCTCTCTCTCACTCACACTTTCTGACCGACTCCCATTTCCCTTCAGTTTTTCTCTCTTTCTTTCTTTCAGCCTCTCTATGTTTCTGCCACTTTCCCTTTCTCTCTCTCTTTCCCTTTGCCTCTCTATTTCTATTCTTCTATCTCTCTCTTTTTGTGTACCTCACTCTTTTAATGGCTCTGTCTCTGTCCCTCCATCTAGCATTTCTTTCTCTCTCTCTCTCTCTCTCTCTCTCTCTCTCTCTCTCTCTCTCTCTCTCTCTCTCTCTCTCTCTCTCTCTCTCTCTCTTGTTTCTCACTGACTTTCTCCACTTCACATTTTATGTCTCACTCTCTTTTTTTGGCCCTCTCTCTTTATGTATATCTCTTTCCTTCTGTCTCTTCGTCTCCCTCTTTATGCCTCTCTCTTTCCCTCGCTCATTCTCTCATTCTTTCTGGTTCACTCTCTCTCCATCTCTTTCTGTCTCTCTGATTAAACGTAGAGCAAAGAACCCAGCCACTACAGCACAGAAACAGGCCACTCGGCCCACATTTGTGCACAACCAGCCTAAAGGTCATTTAAAACAAACTCCAAAATGAATCCCTCCTACCTACACTATGTCCATATCCACCCATCTTCCTCACATCCATGTGCCTCTCAAAACCGGCACCTTTTCCACAGTGGTAACAGCAAGTATAAGACTCACTTTTAGTGTGATTGAAGGAAAGTATAGGGGGTTGTCAGAGATAAATTTTTGACACAAAGAATGTTGATTGCCTGGGACTCACTGTGGGTGTGGTTGGAGAGGCAGATTCATTTGAAGGGTTGTAATGCGCCGTGTCACATGACGTGAGCAACCATGCCCTTGCCCCCATCATGATTGTTGTAATGTGGGTATCATTAAAAGTAAGTTAATACTGGAGGTTCCGGTGACATCATCGTCGAGAATGGCTGCTTAAGTCACTAGCTCCTCCCGAAAAACGCATATAATATTTTTCGAAAAATATTTGAACTGAAAAGAGGGGCAAGAATGGGGAAAAGGAATGGATAATAAAAAAGCGACACTGCGGAGTCTGTGGCTGAGAGGAGTGCAGCGAGCAGCTCTCCGACCCAACTGCGTGCTAGTGAGGCGGCTGCTGGGCCTCGTTCGGGCGAAGCAGCGAATATCTTCGAAATCCTGGAAGAAATGGAGGTCCAGAAAGATTTAAGCAGCAGCTCTGTGATATTAAGTCAAAGCTCGCCAGCGACAATCAAAAAATAGCGATGGCAGAGACTCGAATTGAGAAGGTAGAAGATCGCTTTCAAAATGTATATTGAGTAAGACAATAAAAATGATACATCACCAAGAAGGTAAACTGCTTGACCTGGAGGGAAGATCATGGCAGAAAAATATCAGAATCTACAACTTTCCCGAAGGAGCGGAGGGTTCGTCTATGATAGAGTTTGTCGGAAAGTTACTGCGGGTCGCGCTGGATCTCCCCCTGGCTATGGAGCTGGAAGTCGAAAGAGCCCACCGCGCGTAAGTCCCAAAACCTACCCAGGATAGAAAGCCACACTGAATAATAATTAAATTCCTTCAGTACAGCACCAAGGCGGAGATTCTACAAAGGGCCTGGGGTAAGAAGAGCGTGTTTTTAGAGGATAAATTAATATATTTCAACCAAGATTACTCCCCGCCCCCCCCCCCAGCGGTCCTCCAGAAACGCAAAGAATACTCCAAAGTAAAGTGAGTACTAAAGCAAAATAAGATTAGATTTCAAACTTCTTACCCTGCTAAACTTCGAGTGTTTTATGACAACAGGAGGCAGTTGTACCAGACAGTGGAAGAGGCGACTACAGACATGAAGGCCAGAGGGCTGCCCTTCAGCATGACCATAATGAAGGAAAGCCTGGCTGAGGAATTATCCCGCTCCGCTTGGGAAATAGTGCGAGAATTGAGAAGGCAGGAGATGGGAGCAGGCTGAGAGAAATATATCAGGAAGATACCGGGAGTTTCCCAAAGACAGTCCTCACCCCCTTCAGAAGAGCCATAAGGTTTGGCTAACTTTAAAAATGTTGAGAAGCTAAACGGAAGAAAAAGTACACGGTGATATACATATCTCGAGAAATACTTATTATAATGTGGATTTTATATTACTTAGTTGTTATTCTTTATTCGCTCACTTACTCCTTTTCCCCACCAAAATGAGAATATATATATGATATATATGTGTGCATATAGGTGTGTGTATGTAATGTGTGTGTGTGTGTGTACGTGTGTATATATCTATATATATATATATATATATATATATATTTCTGAGTGTGCAATTATATATATATGTATATATGTGTGTGTGTGTGTGTGTGTGTGTGTGTGTGTGTGTGTGTGTGTGTGTGTGTGTGTATATATATATAGGAGGAGTACACAGGGAAATCTTTTCTGACTTTTATGAATACTGCAATGGGGGCCCTCAACTCACAAGTAGGAGGGGTTATCCCCCACAGCTAGACATTTCCTCTAGCTCAACGCAAGATCATCTAATAGAGACCTCAGCCTTGGAATCACACATTCATTGCTATTTTTGTTATTATTTCGTTTCTCGGTTCTTATTTGTTCAGGCAGTAGATCGATTAAGTTTTATTCTAATTTCAATGATACATTGACAAATAAATACAGATGACTAAGGACAAGGTAAAATTCATTTCTTTTAATGTCAACGGGCATTTAAATCCAATCAAACGTAAGAGAATTTTATCCAAAATGAAAAAAGAAGAAGCCCATGTGGTATGTCTACAGGAAACTCATTTAAGTGATAATGAGCATAAAAAACTAAAGAGAATGGGCTTCACTAATCTGTTTTTCTCCTCATATAAATCAGGACATAGGAGAGGAGTTACTATTCTTATCTCAAGTAAGCTAAATTTTGAAAAAATATTCGAAATCGGAGATAAAGAAAGCAGATATATTCTGGTAAGGGGGAAGATAGACAGCAATTCAGTTACTCTATTGAATATATACGCACCTCCGGGAAGTGACACTGGTTTCTTTCAGAAAATTACGGATATTGTGGTAACAGAAACAGAAGGTTTCCTGATATGTGGGGGAGACTTAAATTTACAATTACTACCAAACTTAGACTCTTCCAATAGAAAAACCTATGAAACAAAATCTTTACATAAGAAAGTTAATACACTTTTTGAGGATGTTGGTTTAATTGATATATGGAGGGACCTTTTCCCTGACAGAAGGGATTACACTCATTATTCTGCTCCACATTCTGCATATACAAGAATAGACTATTCCATAACATTTGGAAAAGACAAAGACAAAATAAACACCTGTGGAATTGGGACAATAGATGTAAGTGACCATGCACATATATATCTATTTGTTGATTTTGACCTATACAACCAAAGAATACTATTTGGAAACTAAATTCAGGTCTACTCGATGATCTGTGCTTTAAGGAACAAATTTAAAAAGAAATTGGTCTCTACTTAGAATTTAATGATAATGGAGAGGTTTCACCTCCCATTTTATGCGATACTCTGAAGATGGTCTTAAGAGGGAAAATTATAGCGATCTCTTCATATAAGAAAAAAATAAGGAATAAAACATTAAAGGAATTACAAAATAGGCGGAAGGAACTAGAGAAAAAACACAAACTGAATTTAGCACAGGATACATTAGGGGAAATTAAAAGAATTAGGAATGAAATAAATAACTTGGCTACGCAAGAAATCAGAAAAAACTTAATGTTTCTGAAACAGAGACATTATGAAAGTGGATCAAAATCTATGAAAATACTGGCATGGAAACTGACAAAAATATATAGCAGAAAATACAATTCATAGAATTAGGGACCCAAGAACGAAAATGATAAAAAATAAGCTAAGCGAAATTCAAGAAGCTTTTGAAGCGTTTTACAAAACTCTATATTCCAAAGTTCCAGGGTGAAGCATAAACCAGATTGACACTTTCTTGAATTCTCCAGAGTTACCCACTTTAAGCGAAGAACAAAATAGAATGATGACTGCTGACATAACTGAAGTTGAATTAAAAGCTGCAATTAGTAGGCTTAAATTAAGCAAGTCACCAGGATCAGAGTGGTACAAAGAATTTAAAAAGGAGTTAATTTCTGTATTACTCCTCACACTGAACTGGGCTCTAACAAAGGCACAAATGCCACCCAGTTGGAAGGAAGCGATAATCTCAGCTATACCGAAAGAAGGCAAGGATAAAATGGAATGCAGGTCATTTAGACCAATATCTGTTCTTAATGTCGATTATAGATTATTTACCTCCATCATGGCCAAGTGATTAGAGGAGTTTCTATCCATACTGATATGTAACGATCGGGGGGTTTTATACGACAACACCAGACACAAGACAATATACGAAGGACACTTCACATTATGGATCATATACAAAAAAAATCAAAGCAATAGTGATAAGCATGGACGCTGAAAAAGCATTTGATTCGGTTAATTGGAAATTTCTTTACAGAGTTTTACATAGATTCGGTTTCCAAGACACAATTGTTAAAATTATACAGGCACTATATGACAACCCTACTGCTAGGATTAAAATCAATGGATATTTATCAAATAGTCTTACCCTAGAAAGGGGCACGAGACAGGGTTGTGCATGGTCACCACTACTCTTTGCATTATATCTGGAACCATTAGCTCAATGCATCAGACAAAATGAAGATATCAGGGGAATTACTATTAAAGGGACAGAGCATAAATTGGCTTGCTATTCAGATGACATTTTGATCTAACTAGGGCAACCAACATACTCTTTACCTAAATTGATGAAATCCTTTGTACAATACGGTCAATTATCACGATACAAGATCAATATAGATAAAACCCAATTACTTTCATATTACTATAGCCACCAAGAGAAATTGAAAGTCAATACCCCTGGGCATGGCACACAGAGTCTTTCAAATATTTGGGCATCATTATGCCAAAAGATTTGGCAAAATCATCAGAATGTAATTATCAGCCTTTATATAAAAAAGTTAAGGAAGATGTGGCAAGATGGAACCTGATTCCTTTTTTCAGTCTCAGTTCAAGGATTGAGTCTATTAAAATGAATATACTGCCCAGACTGTTAGATTTCTTTCAGACCCTACCAATAGAGATTAATCAAAATCAATTCAATGAATGGAACAAGATGTTATCAAGGTATATTTGGCAGGGTAAAAGTACTAGAGTTAGTCTCAAAACTTTGCAATTAGTAAAGGAAAAGGGGGTGAGGCCTACCTTCTCTTAGAGATTATTATTTTGCAGCACAGTTGAGATCTATGATATGTTGGTGCAACCCATCATATGACGCTCAATGGAAAAACATTGAGGAGCGGGTACTTCCCATCCCCATGCAAGCAATTTTGGCTGATAACAACCTGCAAAGGTACATAAATACAATTTTGGGTGAAATTGACCCTTAAAATATGGAAAACTACTAAAAAAGAATATAATCTAGAGGGAGGTATTGCAATTCTTAAATGGTGTGCATATGACTCAGATTTTACACCAAATAAATTGGATGCTAGATTTAAGGACTGGACAGCTAAAGGAACAACAGTTCTTTGCAACATAATGAAAGAAGGAACGTTGTTCAGTTTTGAAATGCTTAAAGAGAAACACATATTAGAAAAACAAGATTTTATCCGTATATACAGATGCAACAATGTTAATAAGATGCTTAAAAATGTAACCAAGGCAAGTACATGCTTGATAGAGCTATTTAGAAAAGCATATAATTCAGATAATAGTAGAAGAATAATTTCAAGCATGTATAAGGGGTTGTCAAATCTTAAAACACATTCGACTTCATACATTAAAACAAAATGGGAGAAGAAGGGAGGGATAATTATATCTGAGGAAGAATGGACAACAATATGGAGGTATCAATGGAAGTGTACCTGTTCACAGAAATGGAGGGAGTTTGGATGGAAAAACTTGATATTTTATTACACCCTCTCAGAAATCCCATTATAGCAACCCCCTATCTGCTGGAGAAATTGTGGAAATCAAAATGCAAATCATTATCATATTTTTTGGGACTGCCCTGTTATCAAAAACTATTGGAGGGTGATACACAATGCCCTACAAGACATCTTTGAATATGAAATACCCTTAGAAAGTAAGACAATATATTTTGGATACATACCTCAAGAATGGTTGAAAAGAGATAAATAATTAATGAATATACTTTTGGTGGCTGGTAAAATGACTCTTACTAGGAAATGATTATCACAGGAGAGACCAACTTTAAATACATGGATGGAAATTACAATGGACATTTACAAAATGGAGAAGATAACAGCATCTGTTAATCATAAGCCGGAAGAATTTAATTCACACTGGGAAAAATAGTTTAATTACATAATTCCTCATAGGCCTGATTTTATTCTCACAAATCAATGAATATGTTATTAAAAAAAAGATCACTCCCTACTTGTACATAGTTCTTTCCTTTTGCTTGTTTTTTTCTTTCCACTCTTTTCTATAAGTGTATACCTCAGATAAATACTTTGTGGAGATTTGTGATATATATGATTATATGATATAAACGTACAATGTCTGAAATACATCTTATGGAAATGTTTGTTTGATCAACTTCAATAAAAAAATAAATTACCAAAAAAAAGTAAGTTAATACTAATCGGGAAGCTGTTGGTAACAAGAGGAGGGATCCGGGTTTGGGGGTGGGGGGGTTTTACTCCCGTTATGCATTGTATACTGTTCCTCCACCCATGCTGCACGAGGTACCTGGAAGCCTCTGTATTGTAAATATCATTTGCCCAGATTTGCCCATTTATCCCAGATAAAGATGTTCTTTTGGCCATAAAATTGTCAGTGGTCTTTTGTAAAGTAGAAGTTACCACAATGATTGTTCTTCGTAAATTTTACTGCCCTTCTTCTTCAAAGACGGGTGACCCCAGCCATTATCAATACCCTTCAGAGATTGTTTGCCTGGAGTCAGTGGTCGCATAACCAGGACTTGCGATATGCACCAGCTGCTCATTCGGCCATGGGTTCTTGTGACCCTGATCGGAGAGGGTGAGCAGATGCCGCACCTGCGTGCTAGCGGAGGGAAAGAGCGCCTTACACCTCCTTTGGTAGAAGCAAATCTTCACCCTGCCACCAGTAATATATTAGTGAAGAGACTCTTGGATAGGCCCATGGATGAAAGAGAAATGGACAGCGATATGGGGGGGAGGGGTTAGATTGATCTTAGAGCTCATTAAGAGGGCTGCACTGTTTTGTGTTCTGAAAGAACACTGAAGCATTGCGGGAGAGATAAACATCGAGACTGTTGTTGAAAGAAGGGGGCTTTGTGGTCCTAAAGTTTTAAATCATTCATGCTTTGAAGTTTTTTTCCTGTTTCGTGGATTCTGTGAAGAGTAAGAATTTCGGGTTGTGTACCCTATACATTCTCTGTTAATAAATTGAACCATTGACACAATGAAAATTTAAAAACACATCTGCAAATGCTGGACCTCTGAAATAAAAATGGAAAATACAGCAACAGTGTGTGTGGGCATGTAAGAGAGGCAGAACGGTGGACAGCATGACAAAGAAGGAATAACTTATACTTTTCATCAGTCAAGGCAATGAGCAGAAATATTGGCTACAGAAGACCATAAGACAATAAGATACAGGAGAAGAATTAGGCCATTCAGCCCATCAAGTCTGCTCTGCCATTTCATCATGGTTGATCCATTTTCCCTCTCACCCCCAATCTGCCACCATCTCCCCATATCCGTCACTCCCTGACTAATCAAGAATCTATCGATGTCTGCCTTAAATTTCCCCAACGCTTTGGCCTCTCGACTGGGAAGTGTCACTGGAGAGTGAGGCAGAGGTAATGTTTCAAGCCAGGTACTGCAAAGCCTTCAACTGGGAATATTGCCTCTGTCTCTGTGAGGAGCAGCTGGACATGAGAAATTCAGTCGAGATTGCAGAATAAGTGTGATGCACGGAGTGTTTGTGAGTGAAGCTCCAGCAGCCGTCTCCTGAGGTGACAGTTTCTGACGAGCCGCCTCACACGTTTCTCTGTCGGTGTCTGAGTGTGTACGTCAAGGTCTCTGTGGAGTTGACAGTGTGTGAGTGGCTGTCCTGGGAGTGAGGGAAAATCAATTAAATTTGAACATTCAGTTCAAAGAGAATTCTAGAGAGAGATGTGCTCCGGGTCTCCAGAACAGGGTCAGTACACAGCGAGTGAGCAAAGAAGATTGCAAACAGATATTACGCTTGCCTGCACACTGTACCGACTGGGTTCTCGTTACACACATCAATGTCCTCAGACACTCTCAGAGGGGGAGATCTGTTCACTGACCGGTGTCTCTCATTTCCTCTTTCTCAGGGGGAGATCTGTACACTGACGGATGTAAATCAGTCCCTCTCTCTCAGGGACAAATCTGTATAATGACCTGTGTCTCTCAGTCCCTCTCTCTCAGGGACAAATCTGTATACTGACCTGTGTCTCTCAGTCCCTCTCTGTCAGGGGAGATCTGTACACTGACCGGTGTCTCTCAGTCCCTCTCTCTCAGGGGGAGATCTGTACAGTGACCGGTGTCTCTCAGACCCTCTCTCTCAGGGGAGATCTGTACACTGACCGGTGTCTCTCAGTGCCTCTCTCTCAGGGGAGATCTGTACACTGACCGGTGTCTCTCAGTCCCTCTCTGCCTCAGGGGTAGACCTGTGCCCTCAGTGCTGCTCGGGCGTCAAGTCCTCAGTGAGGGAATGTGTGGTGGGGTCTGGGCTGTCCATTCATGGTGCTAATTTCCCACCCCCGGGCTGTTTCCCCACACTCACAGGCTGTTTCTGGAGGTGAGACACATTGGGAAAGTCAGAGTCCTCTGGCACCCAGTGGGCAATGGGTGGGGGTGGGGTTGCTCTGTTGGTAGAAAGTGAAATCAAAGTCTTAGGAAGAGGTGACATAAGATCGGAAATTGTTGAATTGTTGTGGGTAGAGTTAAGAAACTGCAACAGTAAAATGACTTTGATGGGAGTTGTACATACAGGCATCAAACAATAGCCAGGGTGTAGTCTACAAATTACAATGGGAGATGGAAAAGGCGTGTCAAAAGGGAAACATTGCGAAAGGCATGGGGGAATTCGATATGCAGGTAGATTGGGAAAATCAGGGGGAGTTGGTAGAATGCCTACGAGATGACTTTTCAGAGCAGCTCATGGTTGAGCACACATGGAAAAAGGCAATTGTTGTTATGCAATGGCCCGGATTTGAGTAGGGAGCTTCAGGTAAAGAAACCCTGGGAGGCGGTGATCATAATATGAGAGAATTTACCCTACAGTTTGAGAAGCAGAAGTTAAAATCAGATGTATCAGCACTACAGTGGAGTAAAGGGAGCTACTAGGCATGAGAGAGGAGTGGCCGAAGTTGATTGGAAGGGAACACTAGCAGGGATGATGGCAGAACAGCAATGGCTGGAGTTTCTGGGAGCATTTTGAAAGGCTCAGGAAGATACTCCTCAGGGGAGAAGTATTCTAAAGGGAGGATGAAGCAATTGTGGCTGACAAGGAAAATTAAAGACAGCATATAAGCAAAAGAAAAGGCATATAATAAAGAAAAAGTAGTGGGAAGCTAGAGGACTGGGAAGCTGTTCAAACCAACAGGAAACAACTGAAAAGTAATAAGGTGAGAAAAGGCGAATTTTAAAGAAAAGTCAGAAAATAATAGACACCATGAGGATTGCAAACATTTTGTTCGGATACATAGAGAGTAAAAGAGAGGCAAGAGTGGACATTGGACCACTGGAGAGGGAGAGGTAGCAATGAGGGAGAAAGAAATAGTGAATATACTTAAGTAATCTGCGTCTCTCTTCACCATGGAAGACACCAGTAGTATGTCAAAAAGGCGACAGGACTGTTACTAAGGAGAAGGTGCCTCAGAAGCTGAAAGATCTAAATGTAGATAAGTCACCTGGACCAGATGGACTACACTCCAGGCTTCTGAAAGAGGTGGCTGAGGAGATCGTGGGGGCATTAGTAGCGATCTTCCAAGAATCACAGGACTCTGGAGTGGTTCTGCAGGACTGGAAAATCACAAATGTCACTCCACTCTTTGAGACCTGGCAAGAGCTTTGTAAATTTTCTCTATTCTCTTACAACCTTATTTACATCTTCTCCGTAGACAGGTGACGAAAACTGTAAACAATACTCCAAATTAGGCCTCACCAACATCTTATGCAACTTTAACATAACATCTCATCTCCTGTCCTCAAAACATTGATTCATGAAGGCCAATCTGCCAAAAGCTTTCTTTACGACCCTATCTTCCTGCGACGCCATGGTGACTCAACGTGTTCAGATTCATTGTATAATTTAAAAGGGAAGTTAATTTCCACAGTGAAATTAAACTTGCACTCTGAACAAGGGTCAAAGGTCAAAAGCAGGTAAAGCCTCCACAACTCCTCCTGCCCTCATGAGTTTCGGTTGATTTATGAAGTCACTTTCTGGATTTTATTGAGTTTCACACATTGACACGGTGTCCTCGTGTGATATTGAATGACAGAGACGGCCACTGGTAACGGCCAGACACTAACAAACTGGCGATCTCACGCAGATACAAATTAAAAACTCGACGTACTGAGCTGTGGGTTGGGCCGTCTGAAGTTTTAGGGTTGTGAGAGTGAAAAAATAGAGCCCGAGGAGAAACAAGAGACTACGGATGCTGGAATTTGAAGCAACTGGCCCCGATGGAGAGTTTCAACTCCAAACATCTGCGCAGCTGAGCCACGAGCTCCTCCAGCACATTGTCGGTGTAATTTACGTGACTCCTTCCCTTGTCCCTAGTTCTGACGAAGGGTCATGGCCCGAAAGGTTGACTGCTCGTTTCCACGGATGCTGCCAGACCTGCTGAGTTCCTCCAGCGTGTTGTACGTGTTGCTTTGACCCCAGCATCTGCAGTGTACTTTGTGTTCCTTCCCTTGTCCAGCTCCTGCAGTGGCAGCCCGCCAACAGCAGGGGGCGGAAGGAAACACAGCCGGTGTGGCAGCATCTCTGGGTTTTGTGGACAATACTCCCACCCGGTGGTGTCCTGCCGCAATGACAGGGTCGACGATTTCTTCCCCTATCTGCAGATGTTGCCTGGCTTGCTGAGTTTCTCCAGCAGGCTGCGTGAGTGTGTGTTGCTCAACATTTCGAGCATCTGAGGCCTCCCTCGGTCAGATTCGATCATGGATATGGCGTCCTACCTGTCTAGATTCGCAAGCCTGTGCAGGAGGATGTGCAGAGCAAGCTGTTGTCCATGTAGTAAGCTCCCCCTCTCCACTCATCTGATGAACCCAAAGGAACGGCAGAGACCGATGCAGTTTGGAATCAGCAGAGTCACAGGAGTTGCCAGTCAGCGTTCAACTCAATGTAGGACTGCCACTTCGGATTTTTCCCTCCGGGTTTACTCCCAGATCCTTCCCCATTAGTGGATACAGCCAGAAGGCAGCAGAGATTTAAGATCAGAGTTTTCCTTCTGCTAGATGAGCTGCCAGCCACAGCTGACGAGCCGCATTTGCCCGAAGTGACTGGTTTTAGGGTGCCAGTGCCTTTGCCCCTTCTGTCAGTAGAAATGGTTCCTCCAGGCTTAGTAGCTAAGCCACACATGAAGGCCAGGAACTGGATTTGGTTGTCAGAGGCAATTTGAGGCGCATGCAATTGGGAGCATTTAATAGGTAGTGGGAGCTTATCCCCGTTACCACCCCTGGCTATTTCCAGATATTTCATTTTGAGGATAACACTCCCACTCTGTGGTCATTTGCCACAAAAAAAAGGGTCTTCACAAACTCAAGGAAATCTGCAGATGCTGGAAATGCAAGCAAGACACACAAAATGCTGGTGGATTGCAGTCCTGACAAAGGATCTCGGCCCGAAACGTCGACTGAGCTTCTTCCTGGCCTGCTGCGTTCCACCAGCATTTTGTGTGTGTTGCAAGAAAAGGGTCTGAGTGTTTCTTTTTGTGGAAATACTCCCCCCCCCCACTGGTGTATGTCTGCAATGACAGGTCCCTCTAATTTTGTGGACAACCCTGTCACCTGCTGGTCACTTGCTGCAATGTCAAATCATTTTGATGTCGCACTCAGAATATTCCGCTTTTCATACCTCGTGAGAAATAAAATGTTTTAAAAGACGGCAGTCTCTGGGAGGAAACCTCATGCCCCACCAGCCTTGTATACAAATTAGGTGAGATGGTGTACATTTTAAATTAGGACGATTGTGGGCTGACGATTTCTCTCTCTCTCCTGCGCACACTCTCAAGACAATTCCCCGACCTAGAACTTCTATCTCCCTCCCTCTCCCTCTTCCTCTCTCTCTCTCTTTCTCTCTCCCTCCCTCTTCCTCTTTTTCTCCCTCTCCCTCCCTCTTCCCCTCTCTCTCTCTCTCTCTCTCTCTCTCTCTCTCTCTCTCTCTCTCTCTCCACCCCTCCCCTCCCCTCCCTCCACAACTCACAGACCTTGAACCTTCTCAGTTCCATCACCCTTGCCTGTTGGAGTAATGTGGGGACTCACAGAATTCCCGGTGGGAATGGGTGTGAGGAACAGATGCCAAAACCAGACTCAACAGTTGGGGTGTGGGGGAGGAGAGGAGTTATTTGGGGCCTAGGAGACACACTTCTCTAGAACCTTGTAATTGTCACATCACCCTCCGTCCAATCCAGGGGCCCAGGGGCCAGATTGGACCTGGGTGAGGTTGTAGCCGTCAAAGGCCTAAAACTCATCCTGAAGTCTACGATGAAGATAATCTCAGGAACAAGCTGCTGGAGACCTGTGAGATGCCCCTGAACTCCAGCTCCACAGATCACAACTGCTTCTGCCAGCCTCTCACTGAAGACTTGTGGAAGCTGTTGCAGTGGTTTAGGGATGAGGCTTTCTTCTTGCACCAGTTGTACCAGCCGGAGGCCACCACGACTCCACACTCAGCCTTTCACATCCTCGGCAGTGACACCTTCTGAGGCAGCCTGGCCAGTGCCGATGGCCAGCGGTAGGGGTCATCTGGTCCAAATGGGCAGGGAACAGGGGAGCCAGGGGTGGGGGAGGGTCCTTCAGATGGCAGCGGAACCCGTGGCCGATGACAATCTGTGGGTGGCGAAGGTCACCACCTTGGATTTGGAGCCTGCAAATGTGAACTCCGCTGACTGCATGGGAGCCTTAGGGCCAACACTCCAGCTGTTGTCCACACTGGAGCTGACCGACCTGCGGAACTCGGAGATGGCCCAGCCAGTCCACCACGGCCAGGGGGAGGCTCTTTCGTGCACCCCTATCAGTGAGTTCCTGCAGAGAAAGCAGTTCCCAAAAGGACACTCCCAACTTTCCACGTCCACCACCTTGCACGCCAACATCCTTTAAGATGGTGTACAATGTAGTGTCCTTCATCAATCCTGAAATTGAATTCAGGAGCCGAGAGGTAATGTTGCAGCTATATAGGACCCTGGTCAGACCTCACTTGGAGTACTGTGCTCAGTTGTGGTCACCTCACTACAGGAAGGATGTGGAAGCCATAGAAAGGGTGCAGAGAAGATTTACAAGGAAGTTGCCTGGATTGGGGAGCATGCCTTATGAGAATAAGCTGAGTGAACTTGGCCATTTCTCCTTGGACCGATGGAGCATGAGAGGTGACCTGATAGAGGTGTATTAGATACTGAGAGGCATTGATCGTGTGGATAGTCAGAGGCTTTTTCCCAGGGCTGGAATGGTTGCCACAAGAGGACACAGGTTTAAGGTGCTGGGGAGTAGGTACAGAGGAGATGTCAGGGGTAAGTTTTTTACTCAGAGAGTGGTGAGTGCGTGGAATGGGCTGCCGGCAATGGTGGTGGAGGCAGATATGATGGGGTCTGTTAAGAGACTCCTGGACAGGTACATGGAGCTTAGAAAAATAGAGGGCTATGGGTAAGCCCAGTAATTTCTAAGGTAGGGACATGTTCGGCACAACTTTGTGGGCCGAAGGGCCTGTATTGTGCTGTAGGTTTTCTATGTTTCTAACACCCCAACGAAACTCCAGCCAAACTGCTCCCTGGTACCTGGCGCTCACTGGGTGCTGGCCAGGAGCAACATTCCCACTTTCCGTCCCATCCCGGCTCCACCACAGTGGCAACAGGACCCCCCTCGGTCACTCGGCGTTGAGTCTGTGTGTAAGGAGAATTATATGGAGGTAAACCCTCTGAATGTGGAGCCTCTACCTGGCTGACCTCCTCAGCTCAGTATCACAAGCCCTTCACACTCACCACCATCACCATGACCTTGTCACCACACCCTCCACCGCCTTCCACATCACCCTCCTCTTCACAAGGGTCTCCCTGTCACCCTACGCATCACCGTGTTCCCCATGGGGGCACCCCATTTACGGGTCATGCTAACTGGCCTATAATTTTCTGTCTTCTGCCTCTCTCCATGTTTAAGGTGTGGAGTGACATTTGCGATTTTCCTGTCCTGCAGAACCAGTCCAGAATCCAGTGGTTTCTGAAAGATTAATGCCACCACAATCCTTTCAGGCCCTGGGATGTAACCAGTCTGGACCAGGTGACTTGTCTACCCTCAGATTTTTCAGCTTCCCAAGCACCTTCTCCTCAGTAATAGCAACTACACTCACGTCTGCCCCCGATGCTCATGCATTTCTTGCATAATATGGGTGTCTTCCACAGTGAAAACTGATGTGAAATACTTAACGATGTCCACCATTTATTTGTCCCCATTATTACCTCTCCAGCATTATTTTCCAGCAGTCCGATATCCACTCTCATCTCTCTTCTACGCTTTGTATATTTGAAAAAAACTTTTGGTGTCCTCTTTGATATTTCTGGCTACGTTAACATTCATCATTCATCTTTTCGCTCCTTTTTACTTTTTTAGTTGTTTTCTGTTGGTTTTAAAAGCTTCCCAATCCTCTAACTTCCCACTTCTTTTGTTATATTGTATGCCCTCTCTTTGATACCCCTTGTCAACCACAGTTGCCTCATTCCCCCTTTGGAACACTTCTTCTTTGGAACATTTCTACCTGGTGCCTTCTGAATTGGTCCCAGAAACACCACCCATTGCTGCTTTGCCTCCATCTGTGCTATTGTCCCTTCCAATCAACTTCAGCCAGATCCTATCTCATGCCTCTGTAATTCCCTTTACTCCACCATAATGCTGATGCACAAGACTTTATCTCTTCCCTCTTAAACTGCAGGGTGCATATTATGATCACTGACTCCTAAGTGTTCTTTTACCTTAAACTCCCTAATCAAATCTACGTCAATGCCCAATAGCCAATCTAGATTCTCTTTTTCCTAGTGGACTCAACCACAAAATGCTCTAAAAAGCCATCTTGTAGGCATTCTACAAATTCCTTCTTTGTGATACAACACCAAACTGATTTTCCAAATCTACCTGCACATTGAAACCTTGACTGTGTGGCTAGGCATAGCTCAAATTCCATCTATAAATTTGCTGATGATACAACCATTGTTGGTAGAATCTCAGATGGAGACAAGCGGGCGTACAGGAGCAAGATATACCAACTAGTGGAGTGGCGTTGCAGCATCACTAAGTCAAAAGAGCTGATTGTAGGTTTCAAGAAGGGTAAGACGAAGGAACACATACCAATCCTCATAGAGGGATCAGAAGTGGAGAGAGTGAGCAACTTCAAGTTTCTGGGTGTCAAGATCTCTGAAGACCTAAGCAGGTTCCGACATATTGATGCAGCTGGAAAGAAAGCAAGACAACAAATACACTCAAAAACCTCTATAGATGTACCATGGAGAGCATTCTGACAGGCTGCATCACTGTCTGGTACAGAGAGGCGACTGCAGAGGACTGAAAGAAGCTGCAGAGGATTGTAAATTTAGTCAGCTCCATCTTGGATACTAGCCTGCAAAGTACCCAGGACGTCTTCAGGGAGGGGTGTCTCAGAAAGGCAGCGTTCATTACTAAGGACCTCCAACACCCAGGGCATACCTTATCTCACTGTTACCATCAGGTAGGAGGTACAGAAGCCTGAAGGCACACACTCAGCGATTCAGGAACAGCTTCTTCCTCTCTGCCATTCGATTCTAAATGGACATTGAACCCTTTAACACTTTTACATTACGGTATATATATTGTTTCTGTTTTTTGCATGATGTTTAATCTATTCAATATACGTATACTGTAATTGGTTTACTTATTTGTTCAGTTATTTATTTTGTCTCTGCTATATTATGTATTGCATTGAACTGCTGCTGCTCAGTTAACGAATTTCAGGACACATGCCACTGATAATAAACCTGATTCTGATTCTGAAAAATCCCCGATGACCATTGTAACATTGCCCTTTTGACATGCCTTTTCTTTCTCCCATTATAATTTGTAGCCCACACCCAGGCTACTGTTCGCAGACCTGCATAAGGGTCAGTTTCGTAACTCCACACTGATCCCAGAATCTGACAGCTCAGAGCTGAGTCCTTTAACCCAGTGAGACTGTACGGCCCAGCAAGCAACCATCTACCCCAGAGGTTCCTGACCCTTTCTGTGTCACGGATCCCCACCATTATCTGTGGGGTCTGGGAACCTACACTGACTCAACCCATTCCCATCAGCTTCCCCTCCCCCACCCCAAGGGTTCTACCCTCACTGACTTAACCAATGGCCTGGATTTCGTGGGGGTGGGCGGAAACTGATTCATTGCTGGGGAGTCCCACAGTCACAGGGTCAACATACAAACTCCACAAAGAGAGGGCTGGAGGTGAGAGGGGGAGGTGCGAAGGGGCTGATCCACTGACTGTGCCTCCCCCAACCCTGCTACTGGTTGCTGTGATCTAAGGCTGGGAGACACGAGTTAACACCTCTGGGACAGAGAGACGCCTGGATCCTGATGGAGGGGGCAGGTGTCTGGGCCCCCATTGCCCACAAATCTGAAGACATCACAGCCCATTTTAACTCCACCAGGTGCCAATGCTCCCTCACTTTCCCATCATGTCTCACCTCCAGAAACAGCCTGTGAGACCGGAGAAACGGCCTGTGGGTGGGAAATTACCTAGGCCCAGCCATCACCCGTTACCTAGGCCCAGAACCAGCCATCACCCGTTACCTAGGCCCAGAACCAGCCATTACCCGTTACCTAGGCCCAGAACCAGCCATCACCTGCTACCTAGGCCCAGAACCAGCCATCACCCGTTACCTAGGCCCAGAACCAGCCATCACCCATTACCTAGGCCCAGAACCAGCCATTGCCCATTACCTAGGCCCAGAACCAGCCATCACCCATTACCTAGGCCCACAACCAGCCATCACCTGCTACCTAGACCCAGAATCAGCCTGGCATTGGTGCTTGACTTAAAACAAAGCTCAAATTATAACTGACTTGAGCAGCCTCAAATTAATCTCTACCAGTATCTGTGGCCACGGCAACAGGACTGAAGCCTCAGTGTGAGATTGTCTGGTGATAACTCAGAGGTAGTGGTCACCAAGACTGGAGTCACAAAGAGACACCAGGAGGGTGATAAATACCACAGGCTGTGGAGGGAGAAGAAGGTGCAAGGAAAAGAATCCCTGACCACAACACCCCTTACTGAACAAAAAGATCTAAATGACAGATGGCAGAGAAACACAAACACCAGTGAGTGTTCAGATCTCGCGTGAGTCAGAGAGACGGGGAGACACCGGTCAGTATATAGATCTTCCCTGAGAGAGAGGGACTGAGAGACACCGGTCAGTGTACAGATCTCCCCTGAGAGAGAGGGACTGAGACACACCGGTCAGTGTACGGATCTCCCCTGAGAGAGAGGGACTGAGAGACACCGGTCAGTGTACAGATCTCCCCAGAGAGAGAGGGACTGAGAGACACCGGTTAGTGTATTGATCTCCCTTTGAGAGAGAGGTACGGAGAGATACCAGGCTGTGTACAGATCTCCCCTGAGAGGGAGGGACTGGGAGACACAGGTCAGTGTACAGATCTGCCCTGAGAGGGACTGAGAGACAATGGTCAGTGTACAGATTTCCCATGAGAGACACCGGTCAGTGTACAGATCTCCCCTGAGAGAGAAGGACTGAGAGACACCGGTCTCTGTACAGATCTCCCCTGAGAGACAGGAACTGGGAGACACCGGTAAGTGTACAGATCTGTCCCTCAGAGAGAGGGACTGAGTACATTGCTGTGTGTGTGGTTTTTGTTTTTGAGAAACCAGACAGTTTTGGGTCCAGGCATGTGTGATATCTCATCACAATCTCCATCACACTCTGCCTGTAGATCGACACTGTTCTTGGAACCAGGAGCACACTTAGTACCTACAATGGTTTCTAGAAGTGAGCGGCCCAATGGGAGGAGGGGCTGCACTGGGCCTGGTGTTGGGTAATCAGCCTGGCTGGACGACTGACCTTTCAGTAGTTGGTCAGTTAGGGAACAGTGACCACAACTCCTTAACTTTCAGGATAGCTACAGATAAGGATAAGTATGGTTCTTGTGGGAGAATCTAAAATTGGAGTAGGGCAAATTACGAGGGCATTTGGCAGAAACCATACGTATTAATTGGGAACACCTTTTATCTGGCAAGTCCACTTCATACAAGTGGAGGGTGTTTAAAGATCAATTGCACAGAGTACAGGAAAGGAATGTTCCTGTTAGAAGGAAGGATGGGAATGGAAAGATTGGTGAACCTTGGACATCCAGAGGGGTGATGAATTCGGTCAAGAATAAAAAGGAAAACACCTGAAGCTTCGGAAATTTGGATCAAATGGAGCACATGAGGATTACAAAGAAGCCAGAAAAGAACTCGAGAAGGGAATTGAGAAAGCCAGGAGGAAACATGAGAAGTCCTTGGCAAGTAGGATTAAGGTGAATCAGAAGGCATTCCATACAGACATCAAGAGCAAGAGGATAACTAGGGAGAGGGCAAGGATAAAGGGAGGAACATTTGTTTGGATGCAGACAATATGAGTCAGGTATTAATGAGTTCTTTGCTTTAGTTTTTACCAAGGAAAAGGACATGGAGGACCAAGAGATCAGTGCTGAGTGTATAAATACGTTAGGGTATTTAGAGGTCAAGGAGCAGGAAAGGTTGGGCCTCCTAATGAGTATTAAGGTGGATAAGAACCCTGATGAGATTTACCCCAGTTATTGAAGGAGGCAAGAGCTGAGATTGTTGGGACCTTAGCTCGTATCTTTGTGTCACAGGTTAGGTCTGGAGGGCAGATTCGGTTGTATCATTTACCTTCTAGGGGCAAGCTAATGCTGAATCCAAATGACCAAGTTTACTATGGAGTCTTTACAACTTCATTTCATGGATCTGCCCGTCTTGAGGGATCTTGAGAAATACTGAAGTCAATTTTTGACAACATCCACTGTCCCAGCCTCAACAATCATCGTTGCAACCACCTCAAAAGTCTCAGTCAATTGACCTTTTTTCATGACTTTTTGAATACTTAAGAGCTGTGATCACTGTTCCCAAAATCCTCTCCCACTGAAACTCCATTCACATGGCCGGGCTCAGCTCCCATTACAAGATCGAGTCTGGTCTGAACTCCAGCTCCAACATTCACAAACTGTTTCAACGAACTCTCTGAGTGAACAGAGAGAAATTCATGTAAGTTCCTCTTTGATCATTTTCATGCTCCATTAGAGCATCTCCAGTTTCTCAGTTTTTCAAAACCTACTGTCCAGCCCTCGATATCACTGACATCCAGGGATTTTCACTACACTGACTGGTGTCTCATGCCTCGCTTCCTTGCAGTTGATGTTTTGATCTTGCTGTGCACTGACGAGTTGGTGGCCGGCACGGTCTGTTTATGTTCTCCTGCTTAACTGTCTTTGCAAAGGCCGGGGCTCATGATTCATCAAACTGTGTTCAGACACTCACCAGCAATCTCACCCCCAGTGTGGAATCTGACCGTGATTTGTCCAGACGTTGATGAACTTACTGTGTATCCCTCTGAGTGACTGACATTGACTTGTGGACCCCTGGGTAACAGGGGTCCTGTCCCTGTTGAAGAAGATCAAGCCTACCTGGGTAGGCCTTAGACTATTATTGCCATTTCAGCACGATGTCTACTCCGTCTCCTGGCCCAGCTCAGCTGGTTTAGTGGTCACCGTCCACCAGGACGGTGTGAGTCAGGGTGTGAGATTCTCAGTGGTAGAGTGTCAAGGTTGTTTTCTGATAATGATAGTTCTCTGACCCGAGGTTTTTGTGTCTCACATAAACAAGCTGTTTCTGACGTTGAGACATGATGGAGGGGACAGATGACCGTCAAGAGATGGACTGAAAGAGAACGGTCACTGTAAAGATCTCCCCTGAGAAGAGGGACTGAGAGACTCCAGTCAGTGTAGAGATCTCCCCTGAGAGGCAGGGACTGAGAAACACCGGTCAGTGTAGAGATCTTCCCTGAGAGAGAGGGACTGAGAGACACCGGTCAGTGTACAGATCTCCCCTGAGAGAGAGGAACTGGGAGACACCAGTCAGTGTACAGATCAGTCCCTCAGAGAGAGGGACTAAGTACATTGAGGCGTGTGGTTTTTGTTTTCGAGAAACCACACAGTTTTGGGTCCAGGCATGTGTGATATCTCATCACAATCTCCATCACACTCTGCCTGTAGATCGACACTGTTCTTGGAACCAGGAGCTCACTTATTACCTACAATGGTTTCTAGAAGTGAGCGGTCCAATGGGAGGAGGGGCTGCACTGGGCCTGGTGTTGGGTAATCAGCCTGGCTGGACGACTGACCTTTCAGTGGGTGGTCAGTTAGGGAACAGTGACCACAACTCCTTAAATTTCAAGATAGCTACAGATAAGGATATGTATGGTCCTTGTGGGAGAATCTTAAATTGGAGTAGGGCAAATTACGAGGGCATTTGGCAGAAACCATACGTGTTAATTGGGAACACCTTTTATCTGGCAAGTCCACTTCATACAAGTGGAGGGTGTTTAAAGATCAATTGCACAGAGTACAGGAAAGGAATGTTCCTGTTAGAAGGAAGGATAGGAATGGAAAGATTAGAGAACCTTGGACATCCAGAGGGCTGATGAATTCAGTCAAGAAGAAAAAGGAAAACATGTAAAGCTTCGGAAGTTTGGATCAAATGGAGCACATCAGGATTACAAAGAAGCCAGAAAAGAACTCGAGAAGGGAATTGGGAAAGCCAGGAGGAAACATGGGAAGTCCTTGGCAAGTAGGATTAAGGTGAATCGGAAGGCATTCCATACAGACATCAAGAGCAAGAGGATAACTAGGGAGACGGTAGGACCACGCAAGGATAAAGGGAGGAACATTTGTTTGGATGCAGGCAATATGAATGAGGAATTAATGAGTTCTTTACTTTAGTTTTTACAAAGGAAAAGGACACGGAGGACCAGGAGATCAGTGCTGAGTGTATAAATACGTTAGGGTGTTTAGAGGTCAAGGAGCAGGAAAGGTTGGGCCTCCTAATGAGTATTTAGGTGGATAAGAGCCCTGATGAGATTTACCCCAGTTATTGAAGGAGGCAAGTGCTGAGAATGTTGGGACCTTGGCTGGTATCTTTGTGTCACAGGCAAGGTCTGGAGGGCAGGCGAGGGGCATACATTCTGCCTCTATTTAAGAAGGTATTCTAATTGTGCAAGACATTGATTAGGTTGCACTTTGAGAATTGATTGTAGTTCCAGTCTCCATACTACTGCAAGGAAAGATTCAGAAGAACACAGTCGTGCCTTATCGTTTACTGTGTGAGTCCTGCTCTGGTTTAACTCATCAGAGTGCAACACCTCACACAGTGTAAACTCACCAGCCCATCTCCCTTTTATTCAAAATCATCTCTATATATTTCAAACAACTGCAGATATCCCTGTGGAAAACCATCGATCACAAACCGACCGCCAGAATAAACACTTCACAATTGTATCATTTACCTTCTGGGGAAGCTAATCCTGAATCCAAATTTACTGGTAGGCCTCAGCCTTCTCTTGCCTTTTCAAAAGGATGTCTGCACTGTTTAGTGGCCACGGTCCCCCAGGATGGTGTGAGCCAGGGTCTGAGATTCTCAGTGGGAGAGTGTCAAGGTTGGCTTTTGATGGTGATAATTCTCTGACCCCAGGTTTTTGTGTCTCACGTATACAAGCTGTTTCTGGATTTGTGACACGATGGAGGGGAGGGTCAGAGAGGTTTGTCACCAGGTAGAGACGTAGCATTCAAGATTTGTGCAGTTCATGGAGTGATGGAGTGATGGGTGTCTGGTGAGAAACTAAGGCACCGTTCCCCTCTCAGAATCCAGGGGAATATCGCTCTCTGTATTGGGCCCAGATGTGTAGGCAATCTGTCCATTATCCCTCCCCTCCCTCTCCATCCACCACCCTCCACTCCTCAACTTACCACCAACACCATCCATTCCTTGTGCCACCCCCCGATCACCCCCTCCTTCCTACTCAATATCCAGATACTCCTCACACCCCCTCACATATGTGATCTCTGTCTCTCTCTCCCTCCTCCCTCTTTGACTGTTTCATTCTCCCTTGTCTCTTCTTCTCTTTCTCTAGCTCTTTCAATCTACTCCATTTCTTTGTCTATCCATCACTCTCCCTCCCTCTCTCTCACTATCTCTATCTATCTTTCCATCTCTTCCACCCCGTATTCCATACATTTGATAAAATGGCAGTTTGTAACCAACAACTCTGATCCGACAAACTCCCTCATCTCACCTCCCCCATTATCTGGTTCCCTCCGCTCCAAACCGTTTCCTATCCACAGTAGGAGGGAGGGAAGAGTCTCCATAGGGGCAGGCCTCATCTTTAAGCCTCCCACTGTTACTTCTCGTTTCTATGACTGAAGCAGCCCACGAGTGTGAGTTCCTCGAGACAGCCCCTCCCCTCCTGGTGACATGTTCTGAACCTTAATAAGGTCCGTGAATCTCTCAGTAGCTCACAACCTGGAGTCAGGGCTGAGACAGAGCTCAGCCACAAAGGGGCAGTGGGAGGCGCGAAGACAGGCCCCTGCTGGAGCAGATCTGGGAGAAGCTCAAAGTTTCTGGAAGAACAGTGACAGGTAGGCTCACTTCTCTGTCTCAGGGGTAGGAGGGTGTCCACTTGGCAATGCTACCCCTTCTTGTGTGGTCCAATCCTCTTTCTTCCCTTCTCTTCATCTCTCAACCTCTCTCCCATTCTCTCCATCTCTCAACCTCTCTCTCCCCTTCTCTCCATCTCTCAACCTCTCTCTCCACTCTCTGATAAATCCCCTTCAACATCTTCCTCAACTCTGCCCAGAGTCCATGCTGTAAATTCTGGCATCGGGTGAGTGAGGTTCTAGAAATTTCTATTGCCTCACTGACTCCCACCCAAATTTCCCTCTCTTGTGATCAATATCTTTTTCATTCTCTCCCTCACTCTCCCTTTCTCTCATTCTCTGCCTCTCCCTTTCTCTCTCTGCCTCCCTTTCCCTCACTACCAAAGTATCCCTCCCTCTCTCCCACTACCAATACTCCCATCTCTCTCCCTCTGCACCTTTCACTCATATTCTCATATACCTTTCACTCATATAGTCCATCTCTATCTGATTATACATTCTCTCTCTCTCCCCATTGCTCGCACTCTTTGACTTGCTTTCTCTGTCTCCCAGACAGAACCCTTCCATTCATTTCTTTCTCAATCTCGTACTCTCTCTCCATCTCTCCAGTGCTGTTTTTCAATGCAATTGTGCATTCACAGAGATGTCCCACACTGAAACAAGGCCTTCCAAACAACTCATCCAAACCAACCAATCTCACTTGTTGAGCTGATCCTGTTTGCTTGCGTTAGCTCCTGTATCCCTGTAAACGCTATCTATCCATCACGGTCTAAGTGCCTCCTAAACGTCGTAATTGTTGCTGCCTTGACCACTTGTTCTGTCCTGCCGTGATTTAACTTTCCAAATTCACCTCGAACTTGTCTGACTTAAATTTCATCTGCCATTCCTTTGACAGACAGTCTGAAATAAGGACACACCAGTAGAGCCATTACATCTTTGCTCCATCCTGTTATAACCTTACACCAACCTTCTTTACTGCCCACCACACCACCCATTTTTGTGTCATCCACTAATTTATTAATCATGCACCTCCATTCTCATCCAAGCTGATTGTACAAATGACAAGCAACACTGACCCCTGACCCCTGACCCCCGGAGCACACCACTGACCACAGGCCTCTGATCCTTCCATCTCCCATTTTAGATCCCAGTCGCTCGCTCACCCTAGTTCCCATGTGATCACACCTTCCTAAGCAGACAATGAACCATCGCCCTCTGCGAATATGTGGTTCCTCCACAGACAGAGTTAAGTGCACTAAGTTCCTGGGAGTCCACATCACAGGTGACCTCACCTGGTTCCTTCATATCACCTCCCTGAACAAGAAAGCTCTCCAGCGCCTCCATTTCCTAAGAAAATTGAGGCAAGAAAGACTCCCTCTCCCCCCCCCCCCCATCTCCCCATCTTAACTGAATTTTACAGGAGCACCATCCTGACAAGCTGCCTCTCCATCTGGTATGGGAACAGCAGAGCATCGGACCGGAAGTTTCTACAAAGGGCTATGACAACGGCCGAGAGGATCATAGAGGTCTCCCTAACACTCAACGGGGACATCTATCAGGAGAGCTGCACATGCAGGGCCCTTAGTATTATCAACGATCCCACCCATCCATCCAGCATCCTCTTTGACTTTCTACCATCAGGCAGGAGACTCTGATCCATAAAGTCAAGAACGGTTGGGATGGGAAACAGTTTCTTCTCCCAGGCCATTAGGCTTCTGAACTCCTGAATTCTGAACAAAATTCAGCTGTTGCATTGTATTCGAAGTGTCACTGGTTAATCTGTTTCACACCTTACAATATTTGATATTAATGCACTTCAGCTTGTTATTATGTGTGATTCATCTGCAGATTTTATTCTGGTGGAATAAATTCTTATGGTGGAATTCTTCATTAAGATGGAGAGTGACATAGTTAATTCAGAAACAAAGGTTCTGAACTTAAAGAAGGGTAACTTTGAAGGTATGAGATGTGAATTAGCTAAGACAGACTGGCAAATGATACTTAAAGGATAAACGGTGGATATGCAATGGCAAGCATTTAAAGATCGCATGGATGAACTACAGCAATTGTTCATCCCAGTTTGGGAAAAGAATAAACTAGGGAAGGTAGTGCATCCATGGCTGACAAGGGAAATTAGGGATAGTATCAAATCCAAAGAAGAAACATATAAATTAGCAAAAAAAAAAGCAGCACACCTGAGGACTGGGAGAAATTTAGAGACCAGCAGAGGAGGACAAAGGGCTTAATTAGGAAAGGGAAAAAAGATTATGAGAGAAAGCTGGCAGGGAACACAAAAACTGACTGTAAAAGCTTTTATAGATAAGTGAAAAGAAAAAGATTGGTCAAGACAAATGTAGATCCTTTACAGTCAGAAACAGGTGAATTGATCACAGGGAACAAAGACATGGCAGACCAATTGAATAATTACTTTGGTTCTGTCTTCACTAAGGAGGATATAAATAATCTTCTGGAAATAGTAAGGGACTGAGGGTCTAGTGAGATGGAGGAACTGAGGGAAAAACATGTTAATAGGGAAGTGGTGTTAGGTAAATTGAAGGGATTAAAGGCAGATAAATCCCCAGGGCCAGATGGTCTGCATCCCAGAGTGCTTAAGGAAGTAGCCCAAGAAATAGCGGATGCATTGGTGATAATTTTTCAAAACTCCTTACATTCTGGATTAGTTCCTGAGGATTGAAGGGTGGCTAATGTAATCTCACTTTTTAAAAAAGGAGGGAGAGAAAAACCAGGGAATTATAGACTGGATTGTCTGACATCGGTGGTGGGGAAAATGCTAGAGTCCGTTATCAAAGATGTGATAACAGCACATTTGGAAAGAGGTGAAATCATCGGACAAAGTCAGCATGGATTTGTGAAAGGAAAATCATGTCTGACGAATCTTATAGAATTTTTTGAAGATGTAACTAGTAGAGTGGATAGAGGAGAGCCAGTGGATGAGGTGTATTTAGATGTTCAAAAGGCTTTTGACAAGGTCCCACACAGGAGATTAGTGTGCAAACTTAAAGCACACGGTATTGGGGGTATGGTATTGATGTGGATAGAGAATTGGTTGGCAGACAGGAAGCAAAGACTGGGAGTAAACGGGACCTTTTCAGAATGGCAGGCAGTAACGAGTGGGGTACCGCAAGTCTCAGTGCTGGGACCCCAGTTGTTCGCAATATATATTAATGATTTAGATGAGGGAATTAAATGCAGCATCTCCAAGTTTGCTGATGACATGAAGCTGGGCGGCGGTGTTAGCTGTGAGGAGGATGCTAAGAGGATGCAGGGTGACTTGGATAGGTTAGGTGAGTGGGCAAATTCATGGCAAATGCAATTTAATGTGGATAAATGTGAGATAATCCACTTTGGTTGCAAGAACAGGAAAACAGATTATTATCTGAAAGGTGGCCGATTAGGAAAAGGGGAGGTGCAACGAGACCTGGGTGTCATTGTACACCAGTCATTGAAGGTGGGCATGCGGGTACAGCAGGCGGTGAAAAAGGCAAATGGTATGTTGGCATTCATAGCAAAAGGATTTGAGTACAGGAGCAGGGAGGTTCTACTGTAGTTGTACAAGGCCTTGCTGAGACCGCACCTAGAGTATTGTGTGCAGTTTTGGTCCCCTAATCTGAGGAAAGACATTCTTGCCATAGAGGGAGTACAGAGAAGGTTCGCCAGATTGATTCCTGGGATGGCAGGACTTTCATATGAAGAAAGACTGGATCAACTAGGCTTGTACTCACTGAATTTAGAAGATTGAGAGGAGATCTTATTGAAACGTACAAAATTCTAAAGGGATTGGACAGGCTAGTTGAAGGAAGATTGTTCCCGATGTTGGGAAAGTCCAGAACGAGGGGTCACAGTTTAAGGATAAAGGGGAAGCCTTTTAGGACTGAAATAAGGAAAAACTTCTTCACACAGATAGTGGTGAATCTGTGGAATTCTCTGCCACAGGAAACAGTTGAGGCCGGTTCATTGGCTAGATTTAAGAGGAAGTTAGATATGGCCCTTGTGGCTAAAGGGATCAGAGGTATAGAGAGAAAGCAGGTACAGGGTTCTGAGTTGGACGATCAGCCATGATTGTACTGAATGGCGGTGCAGGCTCGAAGGGCCGAATGGCCTACTCCTGCATCTATTTTCTATGTTTCTATGTTTACCTTCATAAGTTACCGTGTTATGTGTACTACTGTGTTTCACTTTCTGGTTCAAGGAAACATCTCATTTCTATATACATTATATGTCATGGTCCGGATCGGTTCCCCTTTAACTTTAGTTAGGTTGCGTTATGATCCGGACCATTGACTCCTTGTTCTCTTCTAATTCCGTTTCACGTGTCCCTTGAGCTTAGCCATTAAGGTACCCTACTCCCGACTGGAACCGGCAGTTTATAAACCCCTGGCATTAGCTGTTCGGGGCGAGAGTGTGAGGAAACATTAGAAAGATGCCGTCTCTACCACAAGCCAGAGTTATCCAGCCCGCATCGGAGTGCCGGCAATTCGCCTTCCTTCGCCAGAGTGGGTCTGGGCAAGGTCAAACTGCCAGGGGTCAGTTGAAGGCGGAGTCCAGGTTCGACGTTCCGGTCCTGTGTTTGGTGTCCACGTTTCTGGCTGCGGCAATCCACGGTGTCCACGTTCTGGCTGCGGCAAATCAAGGTCCCAGTCTCCAGGTCCATGGTCTGAGGCGGTCCCAGTTCCCTGTCTTCAAGTCCAGGGTCCGCGGCGATCCAAGTTCCAGTCCAAGTCCAAGGTCCGCGGCGGTCCCAGCATGCCCGCGATAATCCAAGTTCGCAGTTTCCAAATCCACGGTCCGTAACCGCCCCAGTCCCTAGTCTCCTAGTCCGAGGTTCGTGTTTCTCTTTGTCCTCCTTGATTTCCCGGTTCTCTGTGTAGCGAGTAATAAACACTATTTTATTGAACCTAAAAAAGACGTGTTTGTGTCCTGCTTGTGGGTCCTCTCCCAGCACCCTTGCCCCCACCTTGTAACATTATATGGCTACGTTATATGCATGTATATAGTTAACTGACAATAAATTTGACTTGACTGGGATTGCGCAGGACTTGGTAGACCCGTCCACCACTCTGCCGTCATCAGTTCTCTTGGGCATCTCTTTTAAACACTGACTAATTGATGAGACCTGTGCAAAGCCATGCTGATTTTCCCAAATCAGTCCTTTCCTTTCCAAATGCAGGTAGACTCCTGTCTCTCAACCCCTGATGGCAGGCTCACCCACCTATACCTGCAGACCTTCTCAAACAAAATCACAACATTAGCCCCTTCCCTCAACTGGGATGAAGGAAAATACAATTTCCTCCCTTGCTTCCTACAGTGTCTTAGGATGCACTTGGTCTGATCCCAGGTATTGATTCACCTTTATATGCTTCAAGACACCCAACAACTCCCCGTCCCTTCCTAATATCAATATTGTTCCAGCACTGTTCTCTTCCCTGAACTCACTGCCTTCCAGGAGTATCCCCACAGTAAACACTGACAAGAGAATTCACATAAGACCTCAAGTATTTATGAAGTGTCCATTAAGATCACTTGATAACAGATGGGCAGTGGAGTTCCCTGGGTCAGGATCTGGTCCGGTGCTTTGTTAATAAAGTCATTGCTAATCAGCACAGAAACGGGTCCTTTGGCCAAAGTTGTCCATGGTCCCATTCTACACTTAGTCCATATCTTTCTCAGCCTTTCCTACCCACATCCGTATACTTATCCAAATGTCTTTTATGTGCTATTATTGTACCTGCCTCAACCGCATTCCCTGGCAGCCATATACATACAACCCTCCAGAATAAAGTCCTATCTGGCTGAACCAGTCCCTATAACTCAGGCTCTCCAGTCCTGGCAACTTCCTCATTCATCTTCTCAAAGTTCAAACCAAATTTTATTATCAAAGTACAGTTATGTCACCATAGACAACCCTGAGACTCATTTTCTTGTAGACATACTCAGCAGGTCGATAGAATAGTAACTCTAAGAAGATCAATGAAAGATCAAAAGAGTGCAAAAGGCAACAAACTGTGTAAATGCAAATATAAATAAATAGCAATAAATAACGAGAACATGAGATAATGAGTTAAAGAGACCTTGAAGTGAGCTCATTGGTTGTGGGAACATCTCAATGGATGGGCAAGTGAGGGTAGTCATCCCCTTTTGAGGGGTAGTAACTGTTCTTAAAGCTGGTGGTGCGAGTCCTGAGGCTCTTGTTCCTTCTACATGTCCTTTCTTTGTTTCGTGACTATCTGGAGAATACTAATTTCAGAGTTGTATTTGGATACATGCTTTGATAATAAATGAACATTTGAGAGGAGCAGTGAGAGACAGCGAGCCTGTGGGATGTCGAACTGATGGGATGGACTGTAGTTTTTGATGAGCTCTCGATCTTGGTCTCTTTGGGGGCTTGCATGGTGGGCGATGGAGGGCAGGCCCTCTCTGCTGGAACAAGAGGGAGGAGGTGGGAGGCTGGAGGGTCAATCCTTTTGCTGCTGCTGTTCATGGGAGGGGGAACGGGGGCTTTGGGGTTCTAACATTTCCCTGTCGTTAATTCTTTGGGGTTTTTCTTCTGTTCCATGGGTGTCTGTGCAGAGTAAGAATTTCAGGTTGTATACATTCTCAGATATTAAATCAAACCTTTCGATGAAGAACCCATGGAAGTGAGATCGTTCGTTGTGGGAACATTTCAAAGTTGTGACACGTGAAGTTGAATGAAGTTATCCCCTTTTATTCAAGAGGGTTAGCAACTGTTCTTGAACCTGGTGGTGTGAGTCCTAAGGCTTCTTGTCTGTATTATTACCAGTTTAATGACGTTTTTCCTAAAACAAGGCAAATAAAACTGTTTAATGCTGAGTAATGTGAAGAATGGTGGGAAGAATGAGATTAGGAAATCAAAAGAATAGAAGGACAAGAGAAGCAAGGACAGAGCGATCTGGGAGTACAGGTCAAAAGCTCCACCCAACATGGTGGAAAAGTGATCTGAAATCTTGGACCACCAGACAAGGACGGAGGTTTGAGGGCTTTGTAGAGGGTCCGGGAGAGATGTACCTGAGTCACTCCAGTCAACAGGAAGAGAGTGGAGGAGCTGAGGAAGTCTACAAGCACATCCTACATGGGTTGACCCATCGGTAGGAAGGTCCCACGTGGGGCTTTATTGTGTCTTCTTTTACCTGATTTGACCAACACCATCCCTGAGCAAGACCAGATCACAAAATGTTGGTTGTGGGACATTCACAAAATGGTGGCCACCATTCCTCCCATCACATAGGAAGGGCAAAGACAATGTTCTTGACTCATCCTAGTTCAAATACATTTCTTATTTTAATTCCTTCAGGTCCTCTATGAAGGGGTTGTTCATGGGAAGGTCCCTTTCTGATGGCACGGATGGTGGGGAGGGGTGAATGTGTGATGCCATTGGTGAACCCCATCTCCCATTCTCATTACAGATTGACCGCCCTCCGTTGATCGAGGGAAGACCTGTCAACATTGCGATGGATGCTGGGAAAGGATGGAAAATGCGAACTTTGCTCTGGGCTCTCCTGTTCCTGGGGGGTGTGGGGGCTGTCTGCCAGATAGCCAGGTCCAGACAATGCCACCGTGCGTCCCCAGTACCAGGGAGCAGTCTGGCCGGCGAGGGTTTTGATGTGGTAACGTTGGACCGCAAAGGGGTGTACGTGGTGGACGTGGAGAGCTGGAGTCATCCAGGGGGGGCCTGCAAACTCTGCAGGAATACTCTGATGAGGGGTAGATGGCAGCGTCTCCCCCTGGCCGTGGTGGATTGGCGAGCCCAACGTAGATGCCAACGGGCTGTAAAAAGCAGGCTCTTCCACTCAGCCTCTGACTTTAGCAGTTCGGTCAGCTCCAGTGTGGATAAAAGCTGGAGTGTTGGCCTGGGGATATCCAAATATTCAGTGTCAGTAGGTGTAACAGTGGCTGGCTCCAAATCTCGGGCCATGTCCTTTGCCTACAGTAAAGGCCAATCAGCCCACTACAGCTTTTCCAGCCAGAAGTTCCATTGTCGCCTTTACCGTTACCGCCTGAGGAACCCACCCCCTCTGGCATCTGAGTTCTCCAACCAGCTCAAACAAATCACCAGCAGCTCCTATGCGGGTGCCCGGCACCAGTATCGCCAACTAGTGCAGACTTTCGGGACACATTACATCCAGTCAGTGGAGCTGGGTGGTTCCTACGAGGACGTGACGGCCATCCGCACCTGTAAGGCCCTTTCTCAGGGCCTCACTGCTACTCAGGTGAAGAACTGCCTCAGTGTGGAGGCCAGTGTTAGCGTGTTAGGATTTGGCCATACATCAGCTCAAGCAGATTACTGCAAGAAGCAGGCCTCGTCCCATACCCATTCCCACAGCTTCCACCAGGCCTTCAGCGAGAGGCTGACAGAAGTCTCAGGAGGCCATAGTACTGGGCACACAGACATCCTCTTCTCCAATTCTCGGGCCTTCACCAGCTGGATGAACAGTCTGACGGCCTCACCAGGCATCATACACTACCGGCTGGCCCCCCTCCATTTCCTGCTGCCCAGAACCGACATTCGCCAGAAACATCTGAGGCGCTACCTCAGAGAGTACATTATGGCCAACGCCATGAAACGTAACTGCTCCAGAACCACCTGCCCCTCTCCTGGGAAGAAAAGCCGCTCTAATCGCTGTTCCTGCCTATATCTGGAGAACTCCTTGATGGACCGTCAGCCCTGTGCCAAGCAGAAGGGTGCAGGGCACCTGGTTGTCACTGTAATTAGTGGCTCCGGTCTCTGGGGTGACTATCTCTCTGGCACTGATGGTTTTGTGGTGGTCTATTATGGTAATGCCAAAGGTCAGACCAGGGTGGTGGACAACAACAACAACCCTACCTGGAACGCCACACTGGACCTGGGGGAGGTGGTTGCCCGCAGCTACATGAAGCTCATCGTGAAGGTCTATGATAAAGATGTCTGGGGGAATGACCATCTGGGGACCTGCAAGGTGCCTCTGATCTCTGGTGTCACCGATCACACCTGCCACCTTAAGCATGGCAAGGTCACCTACCAAATGTCCTTCATCTGTGGCCACCAATTGCAGGGTAGCACCTACCACCAGTATGCCCCGAGTGCAGGGGCCCATGAGTTCACCGGGCTCCTGTGGACCAACCAGTCCTTCCACTCGTCTGACTCCCCCACCGCCCTTTCCTCAGGGAATGCCCTCCTCAAAGTTATCTACCCCTGACCTTTGACCTCTCACCAACCTCACTCCCAGGTCCAACGCTGCTTCCTATTGCCACAGTACTGCTATCATACCACCCTCCCCTCTTTCCCTCTCCCCCATTCATCATTCCCATTGCCCAGATATTTGCCCTCTATTCTCCATGACCCTGTACCCATCATCCTCGGTGTCTCATCAGTCCCATTGCCCTGACCTTTCCCCTCTCACCCCAAGGAACAATTCTCTCCAGGACTCCTTCATCACATTCATGCCCATGAACCTCCATTACCGAGGTCACATTGTCTTCAGTTCAATCTCCTGACCTTTGCACTATCACCCTTAATAGTCCAGGTCACAATATCTCATGCTCCCCCCCAGTCTCAGCCTCTGAGAGAGAGACCCTACATTTCACTCACACCTCACCAATTCCTCAGATTCTCTGGGCACTAGGAATTCCCAGTGGGAATGGGAGTCCCGGCTTGCCTGACTGCACCAAGCTTTCAGGCACTGGTGTTTGAGGGTACAGGGTGGGAAGGCCATTGAGGACACAACCTCTCTGTATCTGTCATATTGCCACTGTATCACCCCAGCAGAAACCCCTCACCCCAACAAAGACCTGTATTGGAGGGAAGGTGCCCAAACCAGCTTGCCAAACCGCAGGCAGCTTAATGGCTTGAGCGTAACGTAATTTACAGATCCGCTAGACCCGTGCAGGAGGTGACTGAGAGCAGGCTCCATTTCCCATAATCCTGTTGCTGACAGGGGACCAACTGGAGAGTCTCCGACTGACTTGTGTCCCAGAACGGGTGGCATGTCGGAGCAGAACCATCATCACAGGAACATCGTACACCTCCCTGTGCACGAGAAGCTTTGCAAAGAGATGCTTTGGAGACAGAAGAGATTGTCTGATTGCCTCTTGCCTTCTTTGTACAACTTGTGTTTTTGCAATAAACATCACTGAGCATCATTTAGCCTTTGGGTGTGAATGGTTACCGTGGAGATGTGAGATGTGGAGATCCAGGGTGGTGAAGACAGGAACGTGGGATAGGGAGGGGGAGGGGAGGAAGGGTATTGTCCCCAGTGGGGTTGATGGAAGGAACACAGGAGACTGGAGAAGCAGGAATCTCCCTGACAGAGATCAGCATCACAACACGCACCACAGAGACCGTCCAGGAGAGACACCGTCTTTACCAGGGGTCTGTGAGTGGGAGAGATTTACTCTTTAAAAGCAATCTGGGATGATAAACAGAATCCCTCTCTGATGGGAGACGGTCACTTTCCACCAACCATTCCTGCTCTTCACCTCAGATCTCCACCTTTACAAGTTCACATTTTCCTCTCTCTCTCCCTCTACCTCTCCCTCTACCCCTCCTCCCCCCTTCATCTCCCTCTCCCTGGTCACAAACAGATCATAACGATACACAAGTCAGAATTCCTATGCAGGCCTGTCATTCCTGTCACCACCTGTAAAACCACACTGAAAGGCCACACAGAGTTGGTGTTTGAGATAACGGGCGATTTATTCAAAAACTGGTGTGCACCAGGAGACCAGACAAACCTCATCTACTGAGCATGAATTTGGTATGGCTTTTACACTCCTGAAAAACTACATTTTGATAACAGAATGGTGGCTACAGTAAGACTAAGTGTCTGAGTCCTGATTACACAATAAATTACAGGCAAAGAGTCATAGAAAAGTGCAGCGCAGAATCAGGCCCTTCAGCCCACCTTGTCTGACATTTTGATCTAACTAGGACAACCAATATACTCTTTACCTAAATTGATGCAATCCTTTGAACAATATGGTCAATTATCAGGATTCAAGATAAATATAGATAAAACCCAATTACTTTCATATTACTATAGCCCACCAAGAGAAATTGAAAGTAGATACTCCTGGGCATGGCACACAGAGTCTTTCAAATATTTAGGCATCATTATGCCAAAAGATTTGGCAAAATCATCAGAATGTAATTATCAGCCTTTATATAAAAAAATTAAGGAAGATGTGGCAAGATGGAACCTGATTCCTTTTTTCAGTCTCAGTTCAAGGATTGATTCTATTAAAATGAATATACTGCCCAGACTGTTATATCTTTTTCAGACCCTACCAATAGAGATTAATCAAAATCAATTCAATGAATGGAACAAGATGTTATCAAGGTATATTTAGCAGGGTAAAAGTACTAGAGTTCGTCTCAAAACTTTGCAATTAGCAAAGGAAAAGGGGGTGGGGCCTACCTTCTCTTAGAGATTATTATTTTGCAGCACAGTTGAGATCTGTGATATGTTGGTGCAACCCATCATATGACGCTCAATGGAAAAACATTGAGGAGCGGGTACTTCCCATCCCCATGCAAGCAATTTTGGCTGATAACAACCTGCAAAGGTACATAAATACAATTTTGGGTGAAATTGACTCTTAAAATATGGAAAACTACTAAAAAAGAATATAATCTGGAGGGAGATATTGCAATTCTCAAATGGTGTGCATGTGACTCGGATTTTACACCAAATAAATTGGATGCTAGATTTAAGGACTGGATAGCTAAAGAAACAACAGTTCTTTGCAACATAATGAAAGAAGGAACGTTGTTCAGTTTTGAAATGCTTAAAGAGAAACACATATTAGAAAAACAAGATTTTATTGGTTTTTACAGATGCAACAATATGTTAATAAGATGCTTAAAAATGTAACCAAGGCAAGTACATGCTTGATAGAGCTATTTAGAAAAGCATATAATTCAGATAATAGTAGAAGAATAATTTCAAGCATGTATAAGGAGTTGTCAAATCTTAAAACACATTCGACTTCATACATTAAAACAAAATGGGAGAAGAAGGGAGGGATAATTATATCTGAGGAAGAATGGACAACAATATGGAGGTATCAATGGAAGTGTACCTGTTCACAGAAATGGAGGGAGTTTGGATGGAAAAACTTGATAAGATATTTTATTACACCCTCTCAGAAATCCCATTATGATAGCAACCCCCTGTTTGCTAGAGAAATTGTGGAAATCAAAATGCAAATCATTATCATATTTTTTGGGACAGCCCTGTTATCAAAAACTATTGGAGGGGGATACACAATGCCCTACAAGACATCTTTGAATATGAAATACCCTTAGAAAGTAAGACAATATATTTTGGATACATACCTCAAGAATGGTTGAAAAGAGATAAATAATTAATGAATATACTTTTGTTGGCTGGTAAAAAGACTCTTACTAGGAAATGGTTGTCACAGGAGAGCCCAACTTTAAATACATGGATGGAAATTACAATGGACATTTACAAAATGGAAAAGATAACAGCATCTGTTAATCATAAGCCAAAAGAATTTGATTCACACTGGGAAAAATAGTTTAATTACATAATTCCTCATAGGCCTGATTTTATTCTCACAAATCAATGAATATGTTGTAAAAAAAAATCACTCCCTACTTGTACATAGTTCTTTCCTTTTGCTTGTTTTTTTCTTTCCACTCTTTTCTTTAAGTGTATACCTCAGATAAATACTTTGTGGAGATTTGTGATATATATGATTATATGATATAAATGTACAATGTCTGAAATACATCTTATGGAAATGCTTGTTTGATGAACTTCAATAAAAAAATAAATTACCAAAAAAAAGCAAGTTAATACTAATCGGGAAGCTGTTGGTAACAAGAGGAGGGATCTGGGTTTGGGGGGGTTTTACTCCCATTATGCATTGTATACTGTTCCTCCACCCATGCTGCACGAGGTACCTGGAAGCCTCTGTATTGTAAATATTATTTGCCGTCCCAGATAAAGATGTTCTTTTGGCCATAAAATTGTCGTGGTCTTTTGTAAAGTAGAAGATACCACAATGATTGTTCTTCGTAAATTTTACTGCCCTTCTTCTGGGCAGTGTCTTTACAAGACGGGTGACCCCAGCCATTATCAATACTCTTCAGAGATTGTTTGGGTGGAATCAGTGGTCGCATAACCAGGACTTGCGATATGCACCAGCTGCTCATTCGGCCATGGGTTCTTGTGACCCTGATCGGAGAGGGTGAGCAGATGCCGCACCTGCGTGCTAGCGGAGGGAAAGAGCGCCTTACACCTCCTTTGGTAGAAGCAAATCTTCACCCTGCCATTAGTAATATATTAGTGAAGAGAATCTTGGATAGGCCCGTGGATGAAAGAGAAATGGACAGCGATATGGGGGGGAGGGGTTAGATTGATCTTAGAGCTCATTAAGAGGCCTGCACTGTTTTGTGTTCTGAAAGAACACTTAAGATTTGCGGGAGAGATAAACATCGAGACTGTTGTTGAAAGAAGGGGGCTTTGTGGTCCTAAAGTTTTCTATCATTCATGCTTTGGAGTTTTTTTTCTGTTTCGAGAATTCTGTGAAGAGTAAGAATTTCGGGTTGTGTACCCTATACATTCTCTGTTAATAAATTGAACCATTGACACAATGAAAATTTAAAAACACATCTGCAGATGCTGGACCTCTGAAATAAAAATGGAAAATACAGCAACAGTGTGTGTGGGCATGTAAGAGAGGCAGAACAGTGACAGCATGACAAAGAAGGAATAACTTATACTTTTCATCAGTCAAGGCAATGAGCAGAAATGGTGGCTGCAGAAGACCATCAGACAGTAAGATACAGGAGAAGAATTAGGCCATTCAGCCCATCGAGTCTGCTCTGCCATTTCATCATGGCTGATCCATTTTCCCTCTCACCCCCAATTCGCCACCATCTCCCCATATCCGTCACTCCCTGACTAATCAAGAATCTATCGATGTCTGCCTTAAATTTCCCCAACGCTTTGGCCTCTCGACTGGGAAGTGTCACTGGAGAGTGAGGCAGAGGTAATGTTTCAAGCCAGGTACTGCAAAGCCTTCAACTGGGAATATTGCCTCTGTCTCTGTGAGGAGCAGCTGGACATGAGAAATTCAGTCGAGATTGCAGAATAAGTGTGATGCACGGAGTGTTTGTGAGTGAAGCTCCAGCAGCCGTCTCCTGAGGTGACAGTTTCTGACGAGCCGCCTCACACGTTTCTCTGTCGGTGTCTGAGTGTGTACGTCAAGGTCTCTGTGGAGTTGACAGTGTGTGAGTGGCTGTCCTGGGAGTGAGGGAAAATCAATTAAATTTGAACATTCAGTTCAAAGAGAATTCTAGAGAGAGATGTGCTCCGGGTCTCCAGAACAGGGTCAGACCACAGCGAGTGAGCAAAGAAGATTGCAAACAGATATTACGCTTGCCTGCACACTGTACTGACTGGGTTCTCGTTACACACATCAATGTCTGCAGACACTGTCTCAGGGGAGATCTGTATACTGACCAATGTCTCTCAGTCCCTCTCTCTCAGGGGGAGATCTGTACACTGACCGGTGTCTCTCAATCCCTCTCTCTCGGGGGAGATCTGTACACTGACTGGTGTCTCTCAGTCCCTCTCTCTCAGGGGAGATCTGTACACTGACTGGTGTCTCTCAGTCCCTCTCTGCCTGTGGTGAACGACATATACCTGTCTGGACGCCCCCTGCTGACTGCTCCTGTGGCTCCTCCCACAGTCCCCTGTATAAAGGCGATTGAGGTCTGAGCCCGGCCTCTCTGTCTCCAGGATGTAGTATGGTGGTCAACCATTGCTTGTTCCTTCTTCCACACTGTGGCACTGGAGTTCTTTGTCTCGTTGTTGAGGAGAGCCAGGTTGTTACTGAAGTTGAGGTACATGACGTGATGGTGAGGGTCGTTCCAGTAGTTACAGACGGAGAAACACCGCCCGAACTGCGTGTAGCAGAAGTGGTAGAGGTTGCTCTTCACGTACTTTGGAAAAAACCATTTCAGGTAATCGGTATCTCCGTACCGTCCGAGCAGAGGGGCTGACAGGGTGATCAGTGTGTGCACATTGTGGTCCGGCATGGTGGAGAGAATTCCCCGACAAATCAGGCCACCTTGGGAGTAACAGATCATGTGTACCCCATTGGCTGCCTTTTGCATGGTGGGGACGATAGCTTGTTTGAAGCCTTCCACCTGACTCCACAGCGACTTCAGGCTCTGTGTCCGGTCGAACAGGTCAATGATAGTCATACTGGTTCCAGGATGTGACTGGTTGATGTAAGTTTGGAGCGTCAGCAGGTCACCGGGGCTGTCGAACAAGCCGTGCACCACGATCACCGGCTTGTAGCTCCGGGTAACTTGCAGTACAATGGCGACAGAAGCCGCCAGCAGCAGCCGAGGGAACATGCCTGCCTCTGCGACAGGTTCTTGGACCTCTGGAAACGCCGCGGCCGCCTGCTGCGCCTGGCTGTCCAGCGGTCACACACGCCCCGACCCGCTCAGACGGTCCGCGGTGCCAAACTCCCCGCACTGGGCTTTTGCGACCCTCGAGTGGAGAATTTTGTGCATAACAGCGGGGTCAGTTGCACAAATTCCTCCAAGTATGAGTGGAAGCATGCAAGCCAGAGTTCAAAGGCACGAGCTCCTTCAGGGTCTTGGGGATCCAAATCCAATCTTTCCACTGCTTGTTCCTTCTTCCAGTCAATAAAAGCTGATATCTCGCCTTTACGTCTCAGAGTGAGTTATTGATGGTGCATCAATTTTATTGACTGGAAGTTTTAAAACATGGAAACCGTCTACGCAAGACATCGCTTAGCTGCCCAACAGCAGCAGCCTGCAGAGTCGAGCGCCCGTTTCTCTGAGCCCTACAGACACTCGTCAGGACTTGTGACTGTAAAACGCTCATGGCGGAACAGCATGCGGAGCTGCTAATACGAGACGCTTTTGTTACAGGAATTAGGTCAGTGTATGCGCGCAAGCGGCTGCTGGAAAATGCCGATCTTACCTTACACTCGGCGATCAAGACGGCCGACACGCTGGAGGCTGCGTGTGAGACGTGGGGGCCGCCATCTTGCATGCCCGGATGTGGTCGGTCATCTTCGTCGGCGTCAACATGTCCCGCCCCCGACCCACCGGGGTTTACCGGGCACCAAGACGGCTGTTCAACTCTGGCCACTGTAACCCTCGACCAAAGCGCCCCACACTAGCTTGCAAGGTCAATGATGGACATCCTGGTGGAGGGGCACAGGACTAGCTGCCTGTTTGACATGGGCAGCACTGAGAGTTTTATTGACCCGGACACAGTGCAATGCTGTGGACTCGTGACACGGCCGGTAAGTCAGAGGGTCACCTTGGCTTCTGGGTCGCATTCCACAGACATCAGGGTGGGTTGTGTAGCGACATTGGTGGTGCAGGGCACAGAACATCAGAACTTTGCACTACTGGTCATGCCTCAACTGTGTGCACCTGTGCTATTGGGGCTGGACTTCCAGAGCCATCTCAAAAGAGTGTGTTCGAAAATCCCAACTCGCTATCCTTGGGTATGTCGTGGAAAACGGGGGCATTGGCCCTGATCCCAACTGTATGCGCCCCCTGTTAGGACTCCCTCTTCCCACCACTCTCAAAGCCCTCAGACGGTGCCTGGGCTTCTTTTCCTATTACCCCCAATATGCAGATAAGGCCCACCCCCTGGTCAAGTCTACCACTTTTCCCCTCTCTGCTGAGGCCTGCGCAGCCTTCAGCTGCATTAAAGGGGACATTGCCAAAGCAACGATGCATGTGGTGGACGAGACCATTCCCTTCCAAGTAGAGAGTGACGCCTCCAATTTCGCGCTTGTTGCTACCCTCAATCAGGCAGGCAGGCCAGTAGCATTCTTTTCTCGTACCCTTCAAGGCTCTGAAATTCGGCACTCCGCGGTGGAGAAAGAAGCCCAGGTCATAGTGGAAGCTATTAGGCACTGGAGGCACTATCTCGCCGGCAAAAGGTTCACTTTGCTGACTGACCAACGCTCAGTTGCATTCATGCTCAGCAACCAACAGCGGGGCAAAATCAAAAATGATAAAATTTTGCGGTGGAGAATAGAACTCTCCACCTACAACTTTGACATCCTGTACCGGCCTGGCAGACTCAATGAGCCCCCTGATGCCCTATCCCGGGGAACGTGTGCTAGCGCACAGCTCGACCAGCTATATGCCCTTCATGCACATCTTTGCCATCCGGGAGTCACCCGATTTTACCATTTCGTGAAAGCCCAGAACCTGCCGTACTCCCTGGAGGACATCAGGACAATGTCCAGGGACTGCCAAATCTGCGCTGAGTGCAAACCGCACTTCTACCGTCCTGAAATGGCGCAACTTGTCAAGGCCACCTGCCCTTTTGAGCGACTGAGTGTTGACTTTAAGGGCTCCCTTCCCTCCACCGACCGCAATGTCTACTTTCTCAATATTATCAACGAGTACTCGCGGTTCCCCTTTGCCATCCCCTGCCCCGACACCACTACCACGTCCGTCATAAAAGCCCTGCGCCAGCTCTTCACTCTGTTCGGACATCCCTGCTATATCCACAGTGATAGAGGGTCCTCCTTTATGAGTGACGAGCTGCACCGGTACCTGCTAGCTAGGGGCATTGCTACAAGTCGGACCACGAGTTATAATCCCCGGGGAAATGGACAGGTGGAGAGGGAGAATGCCACAGTGTGGAAGGCCACACTTTTAGCCCTTAAATCAAAAGGGTTGCCGGTCTCTCGATGGCAAGAGGTCCTCCCTGAGGCACTCCACTCTATCCACTCCCTGTTATGTACGTCCACCAATGCCACCCCTCACGAGCGCCTATTCTCTTTTCTCAGGAAGTCTGTCACTGGGACCACCCTACCAGTTTGGCTGGCGTCCCCAGGGCCAGTGCTGCTCCGGAAACATGTGAGGAGTAATAAATACTCCCTGCTGGTAGAGAGGGTTCACCTTCTACATGCGAACCCCCAGTATGCCTACATGGTCTTACCTGATGGGCGGGAGGACACGGTCTCCATCCGCGACCTGGCGCCCACAGGAGCAGCAGACCACTACCCCGAACACTCCCCGGTAACTATGAACCCTGTATCCGAGGTGACACCGCGCACACCAAGCCCTACACAGACTCCTCACGAGACTCCTATACCGGGCGTCTCATACACCCATATACCAGGCGCCTCACACACGCATGAGGGATCACTGACGCCTAGTGGGCTGACATCTCCAGTTAGGCCAGAACCAGCACAACCTCCGTCTCCGGTGCAAGCACCACCGGCACCTGTGCAATCACCACCACCGGCTCCTGTGCAATCACCACCACCGGCTCCTGTGCAATCACCACCACCGGCTCCTGTGCAATCACAGACGGGGCTACGTAGATCGCAGTGACTGATTCGACCACCTGATAGACTTAACCTGTAAGTATACTTGTAAGAAACTTCGCCACATGGGGACTCTTTTTTTTAAAAGCAAAGGGGGGTGGTGAATGTGGTGAACTACATATACCTGTCTGGACACGCCCCCTGCTGACTGCTCCTGTGGCTCCTCCCACAGACCCCTGTAGAAAGGCGGTTGAGGTCTGAGCCCGGCCTCTCTGTCTCCAGGATGTAGTATGGTGGTCAACCACTGCTTGTTCCTTCTTCCAGTCAATAAAAGCCGATATCTCGCCTTTACGTCGCAGAGTGAGTTATTGATGGTGCATCACTGCCTCAGGGGGAGACCTGTACACTGACCAGTGTCTCTCAGTCCCTCTCTCTCAGGGAGAGACCTCTGCCCTCACTGCTGTCTGTGTTACTCTGCAATGGCTATTTGATCTTTCTGTGCACTGGTTACGTTTGTGGCCAGGGCTGTTTTACCCAGAAGCCTAAAGGCACACAATCAGCGGTTCAGGAACAGCTTCTTCCTCTCTGTCATCCGATTCCTAAATGGACATTGAACCCTTGAACACTTTTACAATACAGTATATATTATTTCTGCTTTTTGCATGATGTTTAATCTATTCAATATACATATACTGTAATTGGTTTATTTATTTGTTCATTTATTTATTTTCTCTCTGCTAGATTATGTATTGCATTGAACTGCTGCTGCTAAGTTAACGAATTTCAGGATACATGCCACTGATAATAAACCTGATTCTGATTCTGAAAAATCCCCGATGACCATTGTAACATTGCCCTTTTGACATGCCTTTTCTTTCTCCCATTATAATTTGTAGCCCACACCCAGGCTACTGTTCGCAGACCTGCATAAGGGTCAGTTTCGTAACTCCACACTGATCCCAGAATCTGACAGCTCAGAGCTGAGTCCTTTAACCCAGTGAGACTGTACGGCCCAGCAAGCAACCATCTACCCCAGAGGTTCCTGACCCTTTCTGTGCCACGGATCCCCACCATTATCTGTGGGGTCTGGGAACCTACACTGACTAAACCCATTCTAATCAGCTTCCCCTCCCCCACCCCGGGTTCTACCCTCACTGACATAACCAATGGCCTGGATTTCGTGGGGGTGGGCGAAAACTGATTCATTGCTGGGGAGTCCCACAGTCACAGGGTCAACATACAAACTCCACAAAGAGAGGGCTGGAGGTGAGAGGGGGAGGTGCGAAGGGGCTGATCCACTGGCTGTGCCTCCCCCAACCCTGCTACTGGTTGCTGTGATCTAAGGCTGGGAGACACTAGTTAACACCCTGACAGACTGTCTCCTGGATCCTGATGGAGGGGGCAGGTGTCAGTGCCCCCATTGCCCACAAATCTGAAGACATCACAGCCCATTTTAACTCCACCCTTCACCAGGTGCCAATGATCCCTCACTTTCCCATCATGTCTTACCTCCAGAAACAGCCTGTGAGACCGGAGAAACGGCTTGTGTGTGGGAAGTTACCTAGGCCCAGAACCAGCCATCACCCATTACCTAGGCCCAGAACCAGCCATTACCCGTTACCTAGGCCCAGAACCAGCCATCACCCATTACCTTGGCCCAGAACCAGCCATTACCCGTTACCTAGGCCCAGAACCAGCCATTACCCGTTACCTAGGCCCAGAACCAGCCATCACCCATTACCTTGGCCCAGAACCAGCCATTACCCGTTACCTAGGCCCAGAACCAGCCATTACCCGTTACCTAGGCCCAGAACCAGCCATCACCCATTACCTTCGCCCAGAACCAGCCATTACCCGTTACCTAGGCCCAGAACCAGCCATTACCCGTTACCTAGGCCCAGAACCAGCCATCACCCATTACCTTCGCCCAGAACCAGCCATTACCCGTTACCTAGGCCCAGAACCAGCCATTACCCGTTACCTAGGCCCAGAACCAGCCATTACCCGTTACCTTGGCCCAGAACCAGCTATTACCCATTACCTAGGCACAGAATTGCTGATTCATTTCTCTCCACCCTTCACCAGGTGCCAATGCTCCCTCACTTTCCCATCATGTCTCACCTCTGGAAAAAGCCTGTGATACTGAATATACGGCTTGGGGGTGGGAAATTACCTAGGCCCAGAATCTGCCTGGCATTGGTGTTCAACTTAAAACGAAGCTAAAATTAGAACTGACTTATGCAGCCTCAAATTAAACTCTACTAGTATCCGTGGCCAAGGGGACAGGACTGAAGCCTCAGTGTGAGATTGTCTGGTGATATCTCAGAGGTGGTGGTCAGCAAGACTGGAGTCACAATAATGCAAAGTGACACCAGAAGGGTGATAAATACCACTGGCTGAGGAGGGAGCAGAAGGTGCAAGGCAAAGAATGACAAGGTCAAAATGACCGATGGCAGAGAAACACAAACACCAGTGAGTGTTCAGATCTCCCCTGAGTCAGAGAGACGGGGACACACCGGTCAGTGCACAGATTTCCCCTGAGGCAGAGAGGGACTGAGAGACACCGGTCAGTGTACAGATCTCCTGGTGAGAGAAAGGGACTGAGAGACACCGGTCAGTGTACAGATCTGTCCCTCAGAGAGAGGGACTAAGTACATTGAGGCGTGTGGTTTTTGTTTTCGAGAAACCAGACAGTTTTGGGTCCAGGCATGTGTGAGATCTCGACACAATCTCCATCACACTCTGCCTGTAGATCGACACTGTTCTTGGAACCAGGAGCACACTTATTACCTACAATGGTTTCTAGAAGTGAGCGGCCCAATGGGAGGAGGGGCTGCACTGGGCCTGGTGTTGGGTAATCAGCCTGGCCGGACGACTGACCTTTCAGTGGGTGGTCAGTTAGGGAACAGTGACCACAACTCCTTAAATTTCAGGATAGCTACAGATAAGAATAAGTATGGTTCTTGTGGGAGAATCTTAAATTGGAGTAGGGCGAATTACGAGGGCATTTGGCAGAAACCATACGTGTTAATTGGGAACACCTTTTATCTGGCAAGTCCACTTCATACAAGTGGAGGGTGCTTAAAGATCAATTGCACAGAGTACAGGAAAGGAATGTTCCTGTTAGAAGGAAGGATGTGAATGGAAAGATTAGAGAACCTTGGACATCCAGTGGGCTGATGAATTCAGTCAAGAAAAAAAAGGAAAATACGTAAAGCTTCAGAAGTTTGGATCAAATCGAGCATGAGGATTACAAAGTAGCTAGAAAAGAAGTCGAGAAGAGATTTGGGAAAGCCAGGAGGAAACATGGGAAGTCCTTGGCAAGTAGGATTAAGGTGAATCGGAAGGCATTCCATACAGACATCAAGAGCAAGAGGATAACTGGGGAGAGGGTAGGACCACGCAAGGATAAAGGGAGCAACATTTCTTTGGATGCAGACAATATGAGTGAGGTATCAATGAGTTCTTTACTTTAGTTTTTTCCAAGGAAAAGGACACGGAGGACCAGGAGATCAGTGCTGAGTGTATAAATACGTTAGGGTGTTTAGAGGTCAAGGAGGAGGAAAGGTTGGGCCTCCTAATGAGTATTAAGGTGGATAAGAGCCCTGATGAGATTTACCCCAGTTATTGAAGGAGGCAAGAGCTGAGATTGTTGGGACCTTAGCTCGTATCTTTGTGTCACAGGCAAAGTCTAGAGGGCAGGCAAGGGGCAAACATTCTGCCTCTATTTAAGGTGTTCTAATTGTACAAGACATTGATTTGGTTGCTCTTGGAGAATTGAGTGTAGTTCCAGTCTCCACACTACTGCAAGGAAAGATTCACAAGAACACAGTAGGGCCTTTCCATTTACTGTGTGAGTCCTGCTCTGGTTTAACTCATCACAGTGCAACACCTCACACGTGTAAATTCACCAGCCCATCTCCCTTTTATTCAAAATCGTTTCTATATATTTCAAACAACTGCAGATATCCCTGTGGAAAACCATCGATCACAGACCAACAGCCAGAATAAACACTTTCCAATTGTATCATTTACCTTCTAGGGGCAAGCTAATGCTGAATCCAAATGACCAAGTTTACTATGGAGTCTTTACAACTTCATTTCATGGATCTGCCCGTCTTGAGGGATCTTGAGAAATACTGAAGTCAATTTTTGACAACATCCACTGTCCCAGCCTCAACAATCATTGTTGCAACCACCTCAAAAGTCTCAGTCAATTGACCTTTTTTCGTGACTTTTTGAAAACTTAAAGGCTGTGATCACTGTTCCCAAAATCCTCTCCCACTGAAACTCCATTCACATGGCCGGGCTCAGCTCCCAGTACAAGATCGAGTCTGGTCTGGACTCCAGCTCGAACATTCACACACTGTTTCAACAAACTCTCTGTGTGAACAGAGAGAAATTCATGTAAGTTCCTCTTTGATCATTTTCATGCTCCATTAGAGAATCTCCAGTTTCTCAGTTTTTCCAACCTACTGTCCAGCCCTCGATATCACTGACATCCAGAGATATTCACTACACTGACTGGTGTCTAATGCCTCGCTTCCTTGCAGTTGATGTTTTGATCTTGCTGTGCACTGACGTGCAGGTGGCCGGCACACTCTGTTTATGTTCTCCTGCACAATTCTCTTTGCAAAGGCTGGGGCTCATGACTCATCAAACTGTGTTCAGACACTCACCAGCAATCTCATCCCCAGCGTGGAATCTGTCCATGATTTGTCCAGATGTTGATGAACTTACTGTGTATCACTCTGAATGACTGACATTGACTTGTGTAACAGGGGTCCTGTCCCTGTTGAAGAAGATCAAGCCTACCTGCGTAGGCCTTAGCCTATTTTTGCAATTTCAGCAGGATATCTGCTCCGTCTCCTGGCCCAGCTCAGATGGTTTAGTGGTCACCGTCCACCAGGATGGTGTGACTCAGGGTGTGAGATTCTCAGTAGGAGAGTGTCAAGGTTGTTTTCTGATAATGATTGTTCTCTGACCCGAGGTTTTTGTGTCTCACGTAAACAAGCTGTTTCTGATGTTGAGACATGATGGAGGGGACAGATGACCGTCAAGAGATGGACTGAAAGAGAATGGTCACTGTAAAGATCTCCCCTGAGAAGAGGGACTGAGAGACTCCAGTCAGTGTAGAGATCTCCCCTGAGAGGCAGGGACTGAGAGACACCGGTCAGTGTAGAGATCTTCCCTGAGAGAGAGGGACTGAGAGACACCGGTCAGTGTACAGATCTCCCCTGAGAGAGAGGAACTGGGAGACACCAGTCAGTGTACAGATCTGTCCCTCAGAGAGAGGGACTAAGCACATTGAGGTGTGTGGTTTTTGTTTTCGAGAAACCAGACAGTTTTGGGTCCAGGCATGTGTGATATCTCATCACAATCTCCATCACACTCTGCCTGTAGATCGACACTGTTCTTGGAACCAGGAGCACACTTATTACCTACAATGGTTTCTAGAAGTGAGCGGTCCAATGGGAGGAGGGGCTGCACTGGGCCTGGTGGTGGGTAATCAGCCTGGCCGGATGACTGACCTTTCAGTAGTTGGTCAGTTAGGGAACAGTGACCACAACTCCTTAACTTTCAGGATAGCTACAGATAAGGATAAGTATGGTTCTTGTGGGAGAATCTAAAATTGGAGTAGGGCAAATTACGAGGGCATTTGGCAGAAACCATACGTGTTAATTGGGAACACCTTTTATCTGGCAAGTCCACTTCATAAAAGTGGAGGGTGTTTAAAGATCAATTGCACAGAGTACAGGAAAGGAATGTTCCTGTTAGAAGGAAGGATGTGAATGGAAACATTAGAGAACCTTGGACATCCAGAGGGGTGATGAATTCAGTCAAGAAGAAAAAGGAAAACATGTAAAGCTTCGGAAGTTTGGATCAAATGGAGCACATCAGGATTACAAAGAAGCCAGAAACGAACTCGAGAAGGGAATTGGGAAAGCCAGGAGGAAACATGGGAAGTCCTTGGCAAGTAGGATTAAGGTGAATCAGAAGGCATTCCATACAGACATCAAGAGCAAGAGGATAACTAGGGAGAGGGTAGGACCACGCAAGGATAAAGGGAGCAACATTTCTTTGGATGCAGACAATATGAGTGAGGTATCAATGAGTTCTTTACTTAAGTTTTTTCCAAGGAAAAGGACACGGAGGACCAGGAGATCAGTGCTGAGTGTATAAATACGTTAGGGTGTTTAGAGGTCAAGGAGGAGGAAAGGTTGGGCCTCCTAATGAGTATTTAGGTGGATAAGAGCCCTGATGAGATTTACCCCAGTTATTGAAGGAGGCAAGAGCTGAGATTGTTGGGACCTTGGCTGGTATCTTTGTGTCACAGGTAAGGTCTGGAGGGCAGGCGAGGGGCAAACATTCTGCCTCTATTTAAGAAGGTGTTCTAATTGTGCAAGACATTGATTAGGTTGTACTTTGAGAATTGATTGTAGTTCCAGTCTCCACAATACTGTAAGGAAAGATTCACAAGAACACAGTACCAGTTACTGTGTGAGTCCTGCTCTGGTTTAACTCATCACAGTGCAACACCTCACACAGTGTAAACTCACCAGCCCATCTCCCTTTTATTCAAAATCATCTCTTTATATTTCAAACAACTGCAGATATCCCTGTGGAAAACCATCGATCACAAACCGACGGCCAGAATAAACACTTCGCAATTGTATCATATACCTTCTGGGGAAGCTAATCCTGAATCCAAATTTACTGGTAGGCCTCGGCCTACTCTTGCCTTTTCAAAAGGATGTCTGCACTGTTTAATGGCCACAGTCCCCCAGGACGGTGTGAGTCAGGGTCTGAGATTCTCAGTGGGAGAGTGTCAAGGTTGGCTTTTGATGGTGATAATTCTCTGACCCCAGGTTTTTGTGTCTCACGTATACAAGCTGTTTCTGGATTTGTGACACGATGGAGGGGAGGGTCAGAGAGGTTTGTCACCAGGTAGAGACGTAGCATTCAAGATTTGTGCAGTTCATGGAGTGATGGAGTGATGGGTGTCTGGTGAGAAACTAAGGCACCGTTCCCCTCTCAGAATCCAGGGGAATATCGCTCTCTGTATTGGGCCCAGATGTGTAGGCAATCTGTCTGTTATCCCACCCCTCCCTCTCATCCACCACCCTCCACTCCTCAACTTACCACCAACCCCATACATTCCTTATGCCACCCTGATCTTCACCCCCTCCCTCCTACTCAACATCCAGATACTCCTCACACCCCCTCACATATGTGATCTGTCTCTCTCTCCCTCCTCCCTCTCTGACTTCGTTCTCCCTTGTCTCTTCTTCTCTTTCTCTAGCTCTTTCAATCTACTCCATTTCTTTGTCTATCCATCACTCTCCCTCCCTCTCTCTCACTATCTCTATCTATCTTTCCATCTCTTCCACCCCGTATTCCATACATTTGATAAAATGGCTGTTTGTAACCAAAAAATCTGATCCAACAAACTCCCTCATCTCACCTCCCCCATTATCTGGTTCCCTCCGCTCCAAACCGTTTCCTATCCACAGTAGGAGGGAGGGCAGAGTCTCCATAGGGGCAGGCCTCATCTTTAAGCCTCCCACTGTTACTTCTCGTTTCCATGACTGAGGCAGCCCACGAGTGTGAGTTCCTCGAGACAGCCCCTCCCCTCCTGGTGACATGTTCTGAATCTTAATAAGGTCCGTGACTCTCTCAGTAGCTCACAACCTGGAGTCAGGGCTGAGACAGACCTCAGCCACAAAGGGGCAGTGGGAGGCATGAAGACAGGTCCCTGCTGGAGCAGATCTGGGAGAAGCTCAAAGTTTCTGGAAGAACAGTGACAGGTAGGCTCACTTCTCTGTCTCAGGAGTAGGAGGGTGTCCATTCGGCAATGCTACCCCTTCTTGTGTGGTCCAATCCTCTTTCTTCCTTTCTCTCCATCTGTCAACATCTCTCTCCACTTCTCTCCATCTCTCAACCTCTCTCTCCCTTTCTCTCCATCTCTCAACCTCTCTCCCATTCTCTCCATCTCTCAACCTCTCTCTCCCCTTCTCTCCATCTCTCAACCTCTCTCTCCCCTTCTCTCCATCTCTCAACCTCTCTCTCCCCTGCTCTCCATCTCTCAACCTCTCTCTCCACTCTCTGATAAATCCCCTCCAATATCTTCCTCAACTCTGCCCAGAGTCCATGCTGTAAATTCTGCCATTGGGTGGGTGAGGTTCTAGAAATTTCTATTGCCTCACTGACTCCCACCCAACTCTCCCTCTCTTGTGATCAATATGTTTTTCATTCTCTCCCTCATTCTCCCTTTCTCTCATTCTCTGCCTCCCCCTTTCTCTCTCTGCCTCACTTTCCCTCACTACCAAAGTATCCCTCCCTCTCTCCCTCTACCAATACCTCCCTTCTCTCTCCCTCTGCACCTTTCCCTCATATTCTCCCTTTGTCCATCTCTATCTGATTATACATTTTCTCTCTGTTATTCTCTCTGTCCCCATTGCTCACACTCTCTGACTTGCTTTCTCTGTCTCCCAGACACAACCCTTCCATTCATTTCTTTCTCAATCTCGTACTCTCTCTCCATCTCTCCAGTGCTGTTTTTCATCTTCCTTCTTTTCACTCTCCCCCCTTCTCAGCTATTCTCTCTCATTGGCACTATCACCCCATCTTATTTTCTCCTTCTCTGTTCATTTCTGTATGTCTTGCTCGCTAGTTCCCAACCTCTGCTTCTCTCTCCTCATCCCTCTCATTCTATCTCTCCCACCCTCACTCTCCCTATCCTCCTCCCCCCCCCTCTCTCTCCCTTCCTCATTATTTGCATTCCAATCCGTCCTTCAGCCTTTACCATTTCCTCTGTGTGATGGGGTCAGTGAGAAAACTGCCATTAGGCAATTGTGCATTCACAGAGATGTCCCACACTGAAACAAGGCCTTCCAAACAACTCATCCAAACCAACCAATCTCCCTTGTTGAGCTGATCCTGTTTGCTTGCGTTAGCTCCCGTATCCCTGTAAACGCTATCTACCCATCACGGTCTAAATCCCTCCTAAACATCGTAATTGTTGCTGCCTCGACCACTTGTTCTGTCCTGCTGTGATTTAACTTTCCAAATTCACCTCGAACTTATCTGACTTAAATTTCATCTGCCATTCCTTTGTCAGACCGTCTGAAATAAAGACACACCAGTAGAGCCATTACATCTTTGCTCCATCCTGTTATAACTGTAAAGGGGGTTTCTTCTTTTTTCTCTTTGTTACTGTGTATGTAAACAAAAGGGCTTCTTTTGTTTTGTTAAAAGCAGGAATGTTTCTTTGTTGCGAGAGAGTGCTGGGAGAATTGTATTCCTTTGTAAACCAAATGGAGATTAATGTTCTTTCTTCTGAGTATGTAAGCTTTTGTTGATGGGCTTTTGGGGAGATCGGCGCGAGGGGGTCGAGAGAGAGGACGCAATGCTGTAAGCTGGGCGAGGATCGGACCCCAAGCGGGGGTCCGAGGCCTGGAGGTACTCCGAGGAGGGGGGCATGAAGCTAGATGTGCTTGGTTGACCACTCGGAGGGTCCTGAGCTGTGAGTCGAGGAGTTCGGAGGGGATCGAATGGTGGCCAGAAGACTTCAGAAATTGAGCTCCAACGGTTGTGCACAAAGTGGTTTGGACTTTGATAAGTTTTGCGCCTTTTCTTTAATTTTTCTCTTTATATATACTGTATCGTTATTAATCACTTAGTTATAGTAACCTTTATAAATTGTACATTTAATCGCTTATGGTGTACAGTCTGTTTTTTTGGCGAGGCGGGGACATCACACAGCATCCACACCAGCTGATTACCCAGTTTGGCGGGGCCGAAGGCTGCTCCCCCTAGACGGAAACGAGCTGAGCGAGCCTGAGGCGACCCAGGGGGTTACATTGTGGGGGCTCGTCCGGGATTGATTTCTGAGGAAGCTGTGTGATCACCCTTTTTAAATTGTGTCTGCGGCGAAGAGCTGGTGTGCCTTTGTGGGTGTGCGATTGCTGGTTATCACTGCGTGTGTGTTGGGTGGGGTGGCTGCTGTTGGTAGCCTGGAGGTCGTTGTTCGAGTTCCGACTAGTGCTGACAAAATGGTGGTGGGACCATGGGTTGTCCGTGCTGTTTGGGGAGTGAGGAGTGACAGGTTGGGATGTTTCAGCATTGGTGGGCTCCGCCCGGTTGTTGGAATAATGTTCAGCCCTAAAGGGGCGGAGGCGTGGGCGGAGCAGACCTCTCAGTTGTTGGGTGAGTGGCAGTGCTTGGCTGAGGAAAAGCGACAGGGACGGGTTGAAAGTTTGATTAGGCGGGCTGGTGACTTTGTTAGAACTGTCGGGCGCAATTACCTCGAAGTGACAGCTGCCAGTTCTGGGAAAGTGTGGGAAAATGTGTGTGGTTCGACTGGAAGTCAAATGCCGCAGCTGGGGGGGCTTATCATATCCGTGGCAGGAGATTGGTGGAAAGTTTCTAGGGTATCCCTTTTTCCTAGGGAGGCAGATAAATTGCTTGTGGTGCCAAGGGGATCTGTCAAGGGGATCAGTTGTTCCGTTGATTCGAGAGGTGTCGGGAAACTTAGAGGAGGCCCAGTGGGGGAACGGCTTGGGGTCTCTGGGGGAGCACGTTCCCAGCAATGTACCAACGAACTCCCGAAAGGAGCAGACCCTATTCCTGAAGGCTTAGAGGGACCAAGCACACAGGTGTTGTTACAGATGGATGGAAGTCAAGTTAAAGCCATCCTCGGCACCGGGGCGCCGGTTAAGTTGCTGTACAATTTGTTTTATAAACGTTATTGGAAGCACTTACCCTTGACGACATTGAGGGCACTGGAGATTCGGGGTACCAGTGCTGGTGATTATCCAGACGACGGTTGTTGGTCAGTGAAAATGGAGCTCTTAGAGGCAAATGTGGAGGAGACTGAGGTTCGTGAATCGTTAATGCTGATGTGTCCGGACACTGTTGAGACAGGCAGCGTTTCTGTTCTAGAGAGAACCAATATCCTGCTGGTGCGCTTGGGGGCCTGCCCGGAGGAGGCGGGTGAGCGCTGTTTGGAGGCATTGTCAGTGCACCCAGAGTTTCGAGCTGCTTGTGCAGACGTGTGTAGCAGCATTGGGCCGATACCGAATTCAAACAAGAGCCAGTGGTGGTACGGCCTGGGGGAAGTATCTGAGGATGAGACCCTCTATGTGGACGCTGCGAAATACCACGAGGGAGGGGAGTTGACTGCTGAAGACACCTCGGAGAGAGAGAGGTTGCGGCAACTGGCCCCTACAGCCGTGGAAGACGTAGGCAGCGTGTGTGTGGATTATAGTGCATTGAAGAGGCGCACTGTCAGTGACCAGAATATGGCCCTGAGGGCCGGAGAGGCGATGGCCTGTTTGAGTGGTGCGACGTGGTTTAAGGTGCTGGATCTGAGGAGTGGATGTTGCCAGATCCGGATGAGTGGGGCCGACAAGGAGAAGACGGCCGTTATAAATTCCCTAGGAGTCTTCCAGTCTGAAAAGATGCCACAGGGCATATCTGGAGCCCTTGCAACCTTCCTGCGGGGCAGGTGGAAGACCATAGGGGATGTGGAGGCATTTGGAGTTTTGGTGTATGTGGATGATCTCTTGGTATTTGGATTTGCCTCAGGAGAATATGAAGTGAGGTCGTTGCAGGAGCAGCTGAGAAGTACCGAGTTAAAGTGTTTTCTGGACAAGTGCCAGGGCTGGCGAAGGTCGCAGCTCGTGAGTGACTGTCTCTACGGAATCAAGTTTGAAATGAAGACAGAGAGACTGGAGAAAGTGATCTGGAACCATTCGGAAGACTTGCAAGTTGGAGAGAATGAAGAAAGTTGTCTGACTGAGGGTAATAGCAAACTGAGAACCCGGAGAAGGGAGTTTGCGGAGGTGAAAAAATTACAGGCAAATCTCAGAAGAGAGAAGCAGAAGCTTGAAGGGAACCTGAAGATGACCATCGACAGTTCAAATGAAGTGCAAAACCCGAAAGTTGATCTGGAAGAAGTCATGAGGAAGAAAAAGCTGGAGAGAAGTGCAGTGAATACTGAACAGGAGGCTGAAGAGACTGTGGGAGCAGTGCAGGCCACGTGTTTCCATTTGGAGAAGATCAAACAGCAGCTACCAATCACAGAAATGAGGAAGAATACAGATTCGATGGATGATGTGCTGGATGTGTGGTACATGCTGCCTTTTGCTGACTTTCCCTCGATTGAGGAAGAGACCTTTGGCCCTTCTCCCATTGAGTCAGGTGTAGCGGGGAGGGTTAGCTGTGTGCAGTGTGGAGCATGTGTGAGAGGTTGAGAGAGGAGTTGGTAGTGGGCCCAAGGTACCCCCAGCTGTGTATGAGCCAGAAGGGTTTAGGTGAGGGGGTACGGAGGTCTCAGAAGGGTTAGGGAACTCCAAGAAAGTTGGCCTAAGTAGAGCCTGAGGAACAGGGCGTGAGGTTTACTGTGTGGGGAGGAGATGTCACTGTTTGTGTTTGGGTTACGGTGTGTTGGCAGGAAAGGTGGCGAGTTATTTAGTAGTCATGAGGACATGACTTTTATTTGGTGGGGAGAGTGTAAAGGGGGTTTCTTCTTTTTTCTCTTTGTTACTGTGTATGTAAACAAAAGGGCTTCTTTTGTTTTGTTAAAAGCAGGAATGTTTCTTTGTTGCGAGAGAGTGCTGGGAGAATTGTATTCCTTTGTAAACCAAATGGAGATTAATGTTCTTTCTTCTGAGTATGTAAGCTTTTGTTGACGGGCTTTTGGGGAGATCGGCGCGAGGGGGTCGAGAGAGAGGACGCAATGCTGTAAACTGGACGAGGATCGGACCCCAAGCGGGGGTCCGAGGCCTGGAGGTACTCCGAGGAGGGGGGCATGAAGCTAGATGTGCTTGGTTGACCACTCGGAGGGTCCTGAGCTGCGAGTCGAGGAGTTCGGAGGGGATCGAATGGTGGCCAGAAGACTTCAGAAATTGAGCTCCAACGGTTGAGCACGAAGTGGTTTGGACTTTGATAAGTTTGGCGCCTTTTCTTTAATTTTTCTCTTCATGTATATTGTATCGTTATTAATCACTTAGTTATAGTAACCTTTATAATTTGTACTCATTTAATCGCTTATGGTGTACAGTCTGTTTTTTTTTTGGCGAGACGGGGACATCACACAGCATCCGCACCAGCTGATTACCCAGTTTGGCGGGGCCGAAGGCTGCTCACCCTAGACAGAAACGAGCTGAGCGAGCCTGAGGTGACCCAGGGGGTTACATAACCTTACACCAACCTTCTTTACTGCCCACCACACCACCCATTTTTGTGTCATCCACTAATTTATTAATCATGCACCTCCATTCTCATCCAAGCTGATTGTACAAATGACAAGCAACACTGACCCCTGACCCCTGACCCCCGGAGCACACCACTGACCACAGGCCTCTGATCCTTCCATCTCCCATTTTAGATCCAAGTCGCTCGCTCACCTAGTTCCCATGTGATCACACCTTCCCAAGCAGACAATGAACCATCGCCCTCTGCAAATATGTGGTTCCTCTGCAGACAGAGTTAAGTGCACTAAGTTCCTGTGAGTCCACATCACAGGTGACCTCACTTGGTTCCTTCATATCACCTCCCTGAACAAGAAGGCTCCAGTGCCTCCACTTCCTAAGAAAACTGAGGCAAGAAAGGCTCCCTCTCCCCCCCCATCTCCCCATCTTAACTGAATTTTACAGGAGCACCATCCTGACAAGCTGCCTCTCCATCTGGTATGGGAACAGCAGAGCATTGGACCGGAAGTTCCTTCCAAGGGCTATGAGAATGGCCGAGAGGATCATAGCGGTCTCCCTAATACTCAATAGGGACATTTATCAGGAGAGCTGTATACGCAGGGCCCTTAGTATTATCAACAATCCCACCCATCCATCCAGCATCCTCTTTGACTTTCTACCATCAGGCAGGAGACTCAGATTCATAAAGTCAAAAATGGTCGGGATGGGAAACAGTTTCTTCTCCCAGGCCATTAGGCTTCTGAACTCCTGAATTCTGAACAGAATACAGCTGTTGCATTGTATTCGAAGTGTCACTGGTTAATCTGTTTCACACCTTACAATATTTGATATTAATGCACTTCAGCTTGTTATTATGTGTGATTCATCTGTAGATTTTATTCTGGTGGAATAAATTCTTATGGTGGAATTCTTCATTAAGATGGAGAGTGACAGTTAATTCAGAAGCAAAGGTTCTGAACTTAAAGAAGGGTAACTTTGAAGGTATGAGATGTGAATTAGCTAAGACAGACTGGCAAATGATACTTAAAGGGTTGACGGTGTATATGCAATGGCAAGCATTTAAAGATCACATGGATGAACTACAGCAATTGTTCATCCCAGTTTGGCAAAAGAATAAACCAGGGAAGGTACTGCACCCGTGGCTGACAAGGGAAATTAGGGATAGTATCAAGTCCAAAGAAGAAACATATAAATTAGCAAAAAAAAAGCAGCACACCTGAGGACTGGGAGAAATTTAGAGACCAGCAGAGGAGGACAAAGGGCTTAATTAGGAAAGGGAAAAAAGACTATGAGAGAAAGCTGGCAGGGAACACAAAAACTGACTGTAAAAGCTTTGATAGATAAGTGAAAAGAAAAAGATTGGTCAAGACAATGTAGATCCTTTACAGTCAGAAACAGGTGAATTGATCATAGGGAACAAAGACATGGCAGACCAATTGAATAACTACTTTGGTTCTGTCTTCACTAAGGAGGACATAAATAATCTTCTGGAAATCTTCGAGGGTCCAGTGAGATGGAGGAACTGAGGGAAATACATGTTAGTAGGGAAGTGGTGTTAGGTAAATTGAAGGGATTAAAGGCAGATAAATCCCCAGGGCCAGATGGTCTGCATCCCAGAGTGCTTAAGGAAGTAGCCCAAGAAATAGCGGATGCATTGGTGATAATTTTTCAAAACTCCTTACATTCTGGATTAGTTCCTGAGGATTGAAGGGTGGCTAATGTAATCCCACTTTTTAAAAAAGGAGGGAGAGAAAAACCAGGGAATTATAGACCGGATTGTCTGACATCGGTGGTGGGGAAAATGCTAGAGTCAGTTATCAAAGATGTGATAACAGCACATTTGGAAAGAGGTGAAATCATCGGACAAAGTCAGCATGGATTTGTGAAAGGAAAATCATGTCTGACGAATCTTATAGAATTTTTTGAAGATGTAACTAGTAGAGTGGATAGAGGAGAGCCAGTGGATGTGGTATATTTAGATGTTCAAAAGGCTTTTGACAAGGTCCCACACAGGAGATTAGTGTGCAAACTTAAAGCACACGGTATTGGGGGTATGGTATTGATGTGGATAGAGAATTGGTTGGCAGACAGGAAGCAAAGACTGGGAGTAAACGGGACCTTTTCAGAATGGCAGGCAGTAACGAGTGGGGTACTGCAAGGCTCAGTGCTGGGACCCCAGTTGTTCGCAATATATATTCATGATTTAGATGAGGGAATTAAATGCAGCATCTCCAAGTTTGCGGATGACACGAAGCTGGGCGGCGGTGTTAGCTGTGAGGAGGATGCTAAGAGGATGCAGGGTGACTTGGATAGGTTAGATGAGTGGGCAAATTCATGGCAAATGCAATTTAATGTGGATAAATGTGAGATTATCCACTTTGGTTGCAAGAACAGGAAAACAGATTATTATCTGAAAGGTGGCCGATTAGGAAAAGGGGAGGTGCAACGAGACCTGAGTGTCATTGTACACCAGTCATTGAAGGTGGGCATGCGGGTACAGCAGGCGGTGAAAAAGGCAAATGGTATGTTGGCATTCATAGCAAAAGGATTTGAGTACAGGAGCAGGGAGGTTCTACTGCAATTGTACAAGGCCTTGCTGAGACCGCACCTAGAGTATTGTGTGCAGTTTTGGTCCCCTTATCTGAGGAAAGACATTCTTGCCGTAGAGGGAGTACAAAGAAGGTTCACCAGATTGATTCCTGGGATGGCAGGACTTTCATATGAAGAAAGACTGGATCGACTAGGCTCGTACTCACTGAATTTAGAAGATTGAGAGGAGATCTTATTGAAACATACAAAATTCTAAAGGGATTGGACAGGCTAGTTGAAGGAAGATTGTTTCTGATGTTGGGGAAGTCCAGGACGAGTGGTCACAGTTTAAGGATAAAGGGGAAGCCTTTTAGGACTGAAATGAGGAAAAACTTCTTCTCACAGAGAGTGGTGAATCTGTGGAATTCTCTGCCACAGGAAACAGTTGAGGCTGGTTCATTGGCTAGATTTAAGAGGAAGTTAGATATGGCCCTTGTGGCTAAAGGGATCAGGGGTATAGAGAGAAAGCAAGTACAGGGTTCTGAGTTGGATGATCAGCCATGATTGTACTGAATGGCGGTGCAGGCTCGAAGGGCCGAATGGCCTACTCCTGCATCTATTTTCTATGTTTCTATGTTTACCTTCATAAGTTACCGTGTTATGTGTACTACTGTGTTTCACTTTCTGGTTCAAGGAAACATCTCATTTCTATATACATTATATGTCATGGTCCGGATCGGTTCCCCTTTAACTTTAGTTAGGTTGCGTTATGATCTGGACCATTGACTCCTTGTTCCCTTCTAATTCCATTTCACGTGTCCCTTGAGCTTAGCCATTAAGGTACCCTACTCCCGACTGGAACCGGCAGTTTATAAACCCCTGGCATTAGCTGTTCGGGGCGAGAGTGTGAGGAAACATTAGAAAGATGCCATCACTACCACAAGCCAGAGTTATCCAGCCCGCATCGGAGTGCCGGCAATTCGCCTTCCTTCGCCAGAGTGGGTCTGGGCAAGGTCAAACTGCCAGGGGTGAGTTGAAGGCGGAGTCCTGGTTCAATGTTCATGCCCAGTGTCCGTGTCTTTCCCTCGAAGAAGAGTGTTGGCTCGGTGCCTGATTTGAAGGCGGAGTCCTGGCTCGATGTTCCTGTCCTGTGTTTGGTGTCCACGTTTCTGGCTGCGGCAAATCAAGGTCCCAGTCTCCAAGTCCAAGGTCCACAGCAATCCCAGTCCCCAGGGTCCCAGTCATGCCCGTCATAATCCAAGTTCCCGGTTTCCAAGTCCACGGTCTGCGGCAGCGCCAGTCCCTAGTCTCCTAGTCCGAGGTTCGTGTTTCTCTTTGTCCTCCTTGATTTCCCGGTTCTCTGTGTAGCGAGTAATAAACACTATTTTATTGAACCTAAGGAAGACGTGTTTGTGTCCTGCTTGTGGGTCCTCTCCCAGCACCCTTGCCCCACCCTGTGACATTATATGGCTACGTACGTTATATACATGTATATAGTTAACTGACAATAAATTTGACTTGACTGGGACTGCGCAGGACTTGGTAGACCCGTCCACCACTCTGCCATCATCAGTTCTCTTGGGCATCTCTTTTAAACACTAAGACTAATTGATGAGACCTGTGCAAACCCATGCTGACTTTCCCAAATCAGTCCTTTCCTTTCCAAACTCCTGTCTCTCAACCCCTGATGCCAGGCTCACACACCTATCCCTGCAGACCTTCTCAAACAAAATCACAACATTAGCCCCTTTCAGTCTGTCCTTCCCTCAAATGGGACGAAGGAAAATACTATTTCCTCCCTTGCTTCCCACAGTGTCTTAGGATGCACTTGGTCCGATCCCAGGTATTGATTCACCTTTATATGCTTCAAGACACCCAACAACTCCCCGTCCCTTCCTAATATCAATATTGTTCCAGCACTGTTCTCTTCCCTGAACTCACTGCCTTCCAGGAGTATCCCCACAGTAAACACTGACAAGAGAATTCACATAAGACCTCAAGTATTTATGAAGTGTCCATTAAGATCACTTGATAACAGATGGGCAGTGGAGTTCCCTGGGTCAGGATCTGGTCCGGTGCTTTGTTAATAAAGTCATTGTTAATCAGCACAGAAACGGGTCCTTTGGCCAAAGTTGTCCATGGTCCCATTCTACATTTAGTCCATATCTTTCTCAGCCTTTCCTACCCACATCCATATACTTATCCAAATGTCTTTTATGTGCTATTATTGTACCTGCCTCAACCACGTTCTCTGGCAGCCATATACATACAACCCTCTGGAATAAAGTCCTATCTGGCTGAACCAGTCCCTATAACTCAGGCCCTCCAGTCCTGGCAACCTCCTCATTCATCTTCTCAAAGTTCAAACCAAATTTTATTATCAAAGTACAGTTATGTCACCATAGACAATCCTGAGACTCATTTTCTTGTAGACATACTCAGCAGGTCGATAGAATAGTAACTCTAAGAAGATCAATGAAATAATTGGTCTTTGTTCCAGGGACATCGGTATCTGTTTCGAAGAGACGGTCTACATCTGAACTGGAGGGGTACTAACATTCTTGCAGGAATGTTTGCCAGTGCTGCTCGGGGGGGGAGGGTTTAAACTAGATGTGCAGGGGGCAGGGATCCAGATCCAGAGGGTTGGTCAGAAGGAGCATGGGGTTAAATGTGTAGAAGGTTTGGGTGATCTTGAGAAGGTCATCAAAATTCAAGGTGCAATTAGCCCGATGGAAGTTCAAGGAGCTGGGTTAGGTACAATAGACAGTGTTTTAAGCAAAGAGAGGAGGAATGGGCTAAGAATTCTATACTTGAATGCGCGTAGTGTCAGAAATAAGACAGATGAGCTTGAAGCTCAGACGAAAATGGGGAACTACGATATTGTTGGGATAACAGAGACGTGTCTGCAAGGGGATCAGGCCTGGGAATTGAGTGTACCAGGATATACATGCTATCGTAGAGACAGAAATATGGGAAGAGGGGGTGGGGTGGCCCTGTTGGTGAGGAATGAGATTCAGTCCTTAGCAAGTGACTTGGGAACAGGGGAAGTAGAGTCTGTGTGGATTGAGCTGAGGAACAGTAAGGGTAAAAAGACCCTAATGGGTGTTGTGTACAGGTCCCCAAACAGTAGCGTGGATATTGGGTACAAGTTGATTAGGGAGTTAACATTGGCATGTGCTAAAGGTAATGCAGTCATTATGGGAGATTTCAACATGCAGGTGAACTGGGAGAATCAGGTAGGTGCTGGACCCCAGGATAGGGAGTTTGTGGAGTGTCTAAGGGATGTATTTTTGGAACAGCTTGTGCTTGAGCCAACCAGGAACGAGGCTATTTTGGACTTGGTGATGTGTAATGAACAGGAATTGATAAGTGATCTTGAAGTAAAGGAGCCATTAGGAAGTAGTGATCATAACATGATAAGTTTTTATCTACAATTTGAGAGGGATAAGGGCAGATCAGAGGTGTCAGTGTTGCAATTAAATAACGGAGACTACGGAGCCATGAGGGAAGAGCTGGCCAAAGTTAGATGGGCGGATGCCCTGGCAGGAAAGACAGTGGATCAGCAGTGGCAGATATTCTTGGGGATAATACAAAAGATGCAAAACAGTTCATTCCAATGAGAAGGAAGGATTCAAAGAGGGGGAAGGGGCCACAGTGGTTGACAAAGGAAGTCAGAGATTTTATAGCATTAAAGAAAAAGAAGTATGACAGGGCTAAGATGAGTGGGAATACAGATGATTGGGAAAGTTTTAAGGAACAGCAGATCTTAACTAAAAAAGCAATACGGAGAGAAAAAATCAGGTATGAGCTCAGTCTAGCCAGGAATATAAAAGGGGATAGCAAAAGCTTTTTTAGCTATGTGAAGAGAAAGAAGATAGTTAAGAACAATGTTGGCCCCTTGAAGAATGAATTGGGAGAAATTGTTATGGGAAACAGGGAAATGGCAACAGAATTTAATGCGTACTTTAGATCTGTCTTCACCAGGGAGGACACAAGCAATCTCCCAGATGTATGGATGGGCCAGGGTCATAAGATATCAGAGGAATTGAGACAGATTGACATTAGGAAAGAAACAGTGATGAGTAGACTGGTAGGACTGAAGGCTAATAAATCCCCGGGTCCAGATGGTCTGCATCCGAGGGTTCTAAAAGAGGTGGCTCAGGAAATTGCGGATGCATTGGTAATCATTTTCCAATGTTCCTTAGATTCAGGATCAGTTCCTGAAGATTGGAGAGTGGCTAATGTTATCCCACTTTTCAAGAAGGGAGGGAAGGAGAAAACGGAGGCCTAACGTCAGTCGTGGGGAAGATGCTTGAGTCCATTATTAAGGACGAAGTAGTGGCACATCTTGATGGCAGTAATAGGATTAGGCCGAGCCAGCATGGATTTACCAAGGGCAAATCATGCTTGACTAATCTGTTGGAGTTTTTTGAGGGTGTAACAAGGATGTTAGACGAGGGTAAGCCAGTGGATGTTGTGTACCTAGATTTTCAGAAGGCATTCGATAAGGTGCCACATAGGAGATTGGTGAGTAAAATCAGAGCTCATGGCATTGGGGGCAGGGTTTCAACATGGATAGAAAACTGGTTGGCAGATAGAAAGCAAAGGGTAGCAGTGAATGGGTGTTTCTCGGACTGGCTGGAGGTGACTAGTGGGGTACCACAGGGCTCTGTATTGGGACCACAGCTCTTTACGATTTATGTCAAAGATTTAGATGAGGGCATTGAAAACTATATCAGCAAGTTTGCTGACGATACTAAACTGGGTGGCAGTGTGACATGCGAAGAGGACGTTAGGAGAATACAGGGAGACTTGGATAGGCTGGGTGTGTGGGCAGATACTTGGCAGATGTCATTCAATGTGAATAAATGTGAAGTTATCCACTTTGGAAGCAGGAACAAGAGGGCAGAGTATTGTCTGAACGGTGTAGAGTTAGGTAAGGGAGAAATGCAAAGAGACCTAGGAGTCCTAGTTTATCAGTCAATGAAGGTGAATGAGCAAGTGCAACAGGCAGTGAAGAGGGCAAATGGAATGTTGGCCTTTATTACAAGGGGAATTGAGTACAAGAGCAAGGATGTCCTTTTGCATTTGTACAGGGCCCTGGTGAGACCACACCTAGAATATTGTGTACAGTTTTGGTCTCCAGGTTTAAGGAAGGACATTCTGGCAATTGAGGAAGTGCAGGGCTGACTTACGCAGAGAGATTGGAGAGATTGGGCTTGTACACGCTGGAATTGAGGAGATTGAGAGGGGATCTGATTGAAACGTTTAAGATAATTAAAGGATTTGATAGGATTGAGGTAGGAAATATGTTCCAGATGTTGGGAGAGTCCAGTACCAGAGGGCATGGATTGAGAATAAGAGTTCAGTTATATAAAACAGAGTTGAGGAAGAGCTTCTTCTCCCAGAGAGTTGTGGAAGTGTGGAATGCACTGCCTTGGAAGACGGTGGAGGCCAATTCTCTGGATGCTTTCAAGAAGGAGCTAGATAGATATCTGATGGATAGGGGAATCAAGGGATATGGGGACAAGGCAGGGACTGGGTATTGATAGTGAATGATCAGCCATGATCTCAGAATGGCGGTGCAGACTCGAGGGGCCGAATGGTCTACTTCTGCACCTATTGTCTATTGTCTATTGTCAATAAATAACGAGAACATGAGATAATGAGTTAAAGAGACCTTGAAGTGAGATCATTGGTTGTGGGAACATCTCAATGGATAGGCAAGTGAGGGTAGTCATCCCCTTTTGAGGGGTAGTAACTGTTCTTAAAGCTGGTGGTGCGAGTCCTGAGGCTCTTGTTCCTTCTACATGTCCTTTCTTTGTTTCGTGACTATCTGGAGAATACTAATTTCAGAGTTGTATTTGGAATCATGCTTTGATAATAAATGAACATTTAAGAGGAGCAGCGAGAGACAGCGAGCCTGTGGGATGTCGAACTGATGGGATGGACTGTAGTTTTTGATGAGCTCTCGATCTTGGTCTCTTTGGGGGCTTGCATGGTGGGCGATGGAGGGCAGGCCCTCTCTGCTGGAACAAGTGGGAGGAGGTGGGAGGCTGGAGGGTCGATCCTATTGCTGCTGCTGTGCATGGGAGGGGAAACGGGGGCATTGGGGTTCTAACATTTCCCTGTCGTTAATTCTTTGGGGTTTTTCTTCTGTTTCATGAGTGTCTGTGCAGAGTAAGAATTTCAGGTTGTATACATTCTCAGATATTAAATCAAACCTTTCGATGAAGAACCCATGGAAGTGAGATCGTTCGTTGTGGGAACATTTCAAAGTTGTGACACGTGAAGTTGAATGAAGTTATCCCCTTTTATTCAAGAGGGTTAGCAACTGTTCTTGAACCTGGTGGTGTGAGTCCTAAGGCTTCTTGTCTGTATTATTACCAGTTTAATGACGTTTTTCCTAAAACAAGGCAAATAAAACTGTTTAATGCTGAGTAATGTGAAGAATGGTGGGAAGAATGAGATTAGGAAATCAAAAGAATAGAAGGACAAGAGAAGCAAGGACAGAGCGATCTGGGGGTACAGGTCAAAAGTTCCACCCAACATGGTGGAAAAGTGATCTGAAATCTTGGACCACCAGACAAGGACGGAGGTTTGAGGGCTTTGTAGAGGGTCCAGGAGAGATGTACCTGAGTCACTCCAGTCAACAGGAAGAGTGTGGGGGAGCTGAGGGAGTCTACAAGCAGATCCTACACAGGTTGACCCATCAGTAGAAAGGTCTCACGTGGGGTTTTATTGTGTCTTCTTTTACCTGATTTGACCAAAACCACCCCTGAGCAAGACCAGATCACAAAATGTCGATTGTGGGACATTCACAAAATGGTGGCCACCATTCCTCCCATCACATAGGAAGGGCAAAGGCAATGTTCTTGACTCATCCTAGTTCAAATACATTTCTTATTTTAATTCCTTCAGGTCCAACAGAGGGACCCTCTATGAAGGGGTAGGTCATGGAAGAGTCCCTTTCTGATGGCACGGATGGTGGGGAGGGGTGAATGTGTGATGCCATTGGTGAACCCCATCTCCCATTCTCATTACAGATTGACCGCCCTCCGTTGATCGAGGGAAGACCTGCCGACGTTGCAATGGATGCTGGGAAGGGATGGAAAATGGGAACGTTGCTCTGGGCTGTCCTGTTCCTGGGGGGTGTGGGGGCTGTCTGCCAGATTGGCAATGCCAGAGAATGCCGCCGTGCATCCCCAGTACCAGGGAGCAGTCTGGCCGGCGAGGGTTTTGATGTGGTAACGTTGGACCGCAAGGGGGCATACGTGGTGGACGTGGAGAGCTGGAGACGTCCAGGCGGGGCCTGCAAGCTCTGCAGGAATACTCTGATGAGGGGTAGATGGCAGCGCCTCCCCCTGGCCGTGGTGGATTGGCGAGCCCAACGTAGATGCTACCGGACTGTAAAAAGCAGGCTCTTCCACTCAGCCTCTGCCTTCAGCAGTTCGGTCAGCTCCAGTGTGGATAAAAGCTGGAGTGTTGGCCTGGGGATATCCAAATATTCAGTGTCAGTAGGTGTAACAGTGGCTGGCTCCAAATCTCGGGCCATGTCCTTTGCCAACCGTAAAGCCCAATCAGACAACTACAGCTTTTCCAGTCAGAAGTTCCTTTGTCGCCTTTACCGTTATCGTCTGAGGAACACACCCCCTCTGGCATCTGAGTTCTCCAACCAGCTCAAACAAATCACCAGCAGCTCCTATGCAGGAGCCCGGCACCAGTATCGCCAAATAGTGCAGACTTTCGGGACACATTACTTCCGGTCAGTGGAGGTGGGTGGTTCCTACAAGGACGTGACGGCCATCCGCACCTGTGAGGCCGTTTCTCAGGGCCTCACTGCTACTCAGGTGAAGAACTGCCTCAGTGTGGAGGCCAGTGTTAGCGTGTTAGGATTTGGCCATACATCAGCTCGAGCAGGTTACTGCAAGAAGCAGGCCTCGTCCCATACCCATTCCCACAGCTTCCACCAGGCCTTCAGCGAGAGGCTGACAGAAGTCTCAGGAGGCCATAGTACTGGGCACACAGACATCCTCTTCTCCTCCAGTCCTCGGGCCTTCACCAGCTGGATGAACAGTCTGACGGCCTCACCAGGCATCATACACTACCGGCTGGCCCCCCTCCATTTCCTGCTGCCCAGAACCAACATTCGCCGGAAACATCTGAGGCGCTACCTCAGAGAGTACATCATGGCCAACGCCATGAAACGTGACTGCTCCAGAACCACCTGCCCTGCTCCTGGGAGGAAAAGCCGCTTCAATCGCTGTTCCTGCCGATGTCCGGAGAACTCCTTGGTGGACCGTCAGTGCTGTGCCAAGCAGAAGGGTGCAGGGCACCTGGTTGTCACTGTAATTAATGGCTCCGGTCTCTGGGGCGACTATCTCTCTGGCACTGATGGTTTTGTGGTGGTCTCTTATGGAAATGCCAAAGCTCAGACCAGGGTGGTGGACAACAACAACAACCCTACCTGGAATGCCAGACTGGACCTGGGGGAGGTGGTTGCCCACAGCTACATGAAACTCATCCTGAAGGTCTATGATAAAGATCCCTTGCGGAAGGACAATCTGGGGACCTGCAAGGTGCCTCTGATCTCTGGTGTCACTGATCTCACCTGCTACCTTAAGCATGGCAAGGTCACCTACCAATTGTCCTTCATCTGTGGCCTCCACTTGCAGGGTCGCACCTGCCACCAGTATGCCCCGAGTCCAGGGGCCCGTGAGATCTCTGGGCTCCTGTGGACCAACCAGTCCTTCCACTCGTCTGACTCCCCCACCGCCCTTCCCTCAGGGAATGCCCTCCTCAAAGTTATCTACCCCTGACCTTTGACCTCTCACCAACCTCACTCCCAGGTCCAACGCTGCTTCCTATTGCCACAGTACTGCTATCATACCACCCTCCCCTCTTTCCCTCTCCCCCATTCATCATTCCCATTGCCCAGATATTTGCCCTCTATTCTCCATGACCCTGTACCCATCATCCTCGGTGTCTCATTAGTCCCATTGCCCTGACCTTTCCCCTCTCACCCACTCTGGCCCCAAGGAACAATTCTCTCCAGGACTTCTTCCTCACATCCATGCCCATGAGAGACCCTACATTTCACTCACACCTCACCAATTCCTCAGATTCTCTGGGCACTAGGAATTCCCAGTGGGAATGGGAGTCCCGGCTTGCCTGACTGCACCAAGCTTTCAGGCACTGGTGTTTGAGGGTATAGGGTGGGAAGGCCATTGACGACACAACCTCTCTGTATCTGTCATATTGCCACTGTATCACCCCAGCAGAAACCCCTCACCCCAACAAAGACCTGTATTGGAGGGAAGGTGCCCAAACCAGCTTGCCAAACAGCAAGCAGCTTAATGGCTTGAGCGTAACGTAATTTACAGATCCGCTAGGCCCGTGCAGGAGGTGACTGAGAGCAGGCTCCCTTTCCCATAATCCTGTTGCTGACAGGGGACCAACTGGAGAGTCTCCGGCTGACCTGTGTCCCAGGACGGGTGGCATGTCGGACCAGGACCATCATCACAGGAACATCGTACACCTCCCTGTGCACGAGAAGCTTTGCAAAGAGATGCTTGGGAGACAGAAGAGATTGTCTGATTGCCTTTTGCCTTCTTTGTACAACTTGTGTTTTTGCAATAAACATCACTGAGCATCATTTAGCCTTTGGGTGTGAATGGTTACCGTGGTGATATGGGATGTGGAGTTCCAGGGTGGTGAGGACAGGAACGTGGGACAGGGAGGGGGAGGTGAGGAAGGGTATTGTCCCCAGTGGGGTTGATGGCAGGAACACGGGAGATTGGAGAAGCCGGAATCGGCAGGGACAGAAATCAGCATCACAACACGCACCACAGAGACCGTCCAGGAGAGACACCGTCTTTACCAGGGGTCTGTGAGTGGGAGAGATTTACTCTTTAAAAGCGATCTGAGATGATAAAGAGAATCCCTCTCTGATGGGAGAAGGTCACTTTCCACCAACCATTCCTGCTCTTCACTTCAGATCTCCACCTTTACAAGTTCACATTTTTCTCTCTCTCTCTCTCTCTCTCCCTCTTCCTTTCCTTCTCTCTCACTCTGTCTGCCTCTCCTCCCCCCTCTCCCTGCCCTTTCCTCCTCTCTCTCACCCCCTCTCCCTCTCCGTCTACTTCTCCCCATACCCTCTCCTCTTCTCCCTCTCCACATCTTCCACTCACTGTTCTTCCCTCTCTCCCTCTCCCCCTCCCTCCCATTCTCCCCTCCCCCTCTCCATATCCCCCTCGCCCTCTACCCTTCCCCCTCTAACTCACCTGCTCCTCTCCCCTCTCTCCCCCCCTCCCTCTGCCCATCTCCCTCTGCCCCTCCCTTGTTCCCCTCCCTCTCCCTGGTCACAAACAGACCATAACGATACACAAGTCACAATTCCTATGCAGGCCTGTCATTCCTGTCACCACCTGTACAACCACACTGAAAGGCCACACAGAGTTGGTGTTTGAGATAACAGGCGATTTATTCAAAAACTGGTGTGCACCAGGAGACCAGACAAAGCTCATCTACTGAGCATGAATTTGGTATGGCTTTTACACTCCTGAAAAACTACATTTTGATAACAGAATGGTGGCTACAGTAAGACTAAGTGTCTAAGTCCTGATTACAGAATAAATTACAGGCATAGAGTCATAGAAAAGTACAGCACAGAATCAGGCCCTACAGCCCATCTTGTCCATTCCAAAAACATTTAAACTGCCGTCACCCATCGACCTACACAGGGACCAGAGCCCTCCTTACCCCTCCCATCCACGTACCTATCCAAACCTCCCTTAAACGTTGAAATCAATCTCACATGCACCACTTGTGCTGGCAGCTCGTTCCACACTCTCACGTCCCTCTGAGTGAAGAAATTTCCCCTCATGTTTTCCTTAAACTTTTCACCTTTCAACATTAACCTATGATCCCCTATTTTGGTGTTATAAATTGGAGAAGTGGGCTGAGTAACTTTTGGTCCTGAGGGAACAGTAGAATCCATGTTTTAAGTTGTTGGCATGTGATCAACATAGTTCCGTTAATGTTTGTGCAGGGACGATAAAGTGTGAGCTTCAATTCATTGAGAGTTGTGACGTGAATTGCCAAACCTAGACCAGTTGATGATTGGTCAACAAACTCTTGCTCCGTTCCTTCCCTCCACCGTTTGTTGCAGTTACCTTCTCCCTATCTTTCCGTTCCAATGAAGGCTCTCTGCCTAAAACGTCTACTGTCCAATTCCTTCCACAGATGCTGCCTGACCCATTGAGTTCTTCCAGCTTTTTCACTTGCAC